>NC_136461.1:0-197801 GCF_902686455.1 Sciurus vulgaris
CCCCTAACCCTAACCCTAACCCTAACCCTAACCCTAACCCTAACCCTAACCCTAACCCTAACCCTAACCCTAACCCTAACCCTAACCCTAACCCTAACCCTAACCCTAACCCTAACCCTAACCCTAACCCTAACCCTAACCCTAACCCTAACCCTAACCCTAACCCTAACCCTAACCCTAACCCTAACCCTAACCCTAACCCTAACCCTAACCCTAACCCTAACCCTAACCCTAACCCTAACCCTAACCCTAACCCTAACCCTAACCCTAACCCTAACCCTAACCCTAACCCTAACCCTAACCCTAACCCTAACCCTAACCCTAACCCTAACCCTAACCCTAGCCCTAGCCCTAGCCCTAGCCCTAGCCCTAGCCCTAGCCCTAGCCCTAGCCCTAGCCCTAGCCCTAGCCCTAGCCCTAGCCCTAGCCCTAGCCCTAGCCCTAGCCCTAGCCCTAGCCCTAGCCCTAGCCCTAGCCCTAGCCCTAGCCCTAGCCCTAGCCCTAGCCCTAGCCCTAGCCCTAAGCCCTAGCCCTAACCCTAACCCTAACCCTAACCCTAGCCCTAACCCTACCCTAACCCTAGCCCTAACCCTAACCCTAACCCTAACCCTAGCCCTAACCCTAACCCTAACCCTAACCCTAACCCTAACCCTAACCCTAACCCTAACCCTAACCCTAACCCTAACCCTAACCCTAACCCTAACCCTAACCCTAACCCTAACCCTAACCCTAACCCTAACCCTAACCCTAACCCTAACCCTAACCCTAACCCTAACCCTAACCCTAACCCTAACCCTAACCCTAACCCTAACCCTAACCCTAACCCTAACCCTAACCCTAACCCTAACCCTAACCCTAACCCTAACCCTAACCCTAACCCTAACCCTAACCCTAACCCTAACCCTAACCCTAACCCTAACCCTAACCCTAACCCTAACCCTAACCCTAACCCTAACCCTAACCCTAACCCTAACCCTAACCCTAACCCTAACCCTAACCCTAACCCTAACCCTAACCCTAACCCTAACCCTAACCCTAACCCTAACCCTAACCCTCGCCCTAACCCTCACCCTCACCCTCACCCTAACCCTAACCCTAACCCTCGCCCTGACCCTGACCCTGACCCTAACCCTAAACCCTAAACCCTAGCCCTATCCCTAGCCCTAGCCCTAACCCTAACCCTAGCCCTGACCCTGACCCTGACCCTAACCCTAAACCCTAAACCCTAGCCCTATCCCTAGCCCTAGCCCTAACCCTAACCCTAGCCCTGACCCTGACCCTGACCCTAACCCTAAACCCTAAACCCTAGCCCTAGCCCTAGCCCTAGCCCTAGCCCTAACCCTAACCCTAACCCTAAACCCTAACCCTAACCCTAACCCTAACCCTAAACCCTAACCCTAACCCTAACCCTAACCCTAACCCTAAACCCTAACCCTAACCCTAACCCTAACCCTAACCAACAGTGTGAAGATTACATAGGAAATAAAGGTCACTGTCTGAACGTTATTATTTATCAAGTGGTTATGCTAAGTAATTAGATTACTGTGAGAGGCCACTCTGTGGACATTATCGTAGTATTTGTACACCACTGTGAAGTCTTTCAGGAGTGTCAGAGGTCACAGTGAGGATATTACACAAGTGTCAGAGGCCACAGTGGCGATGCTATATGACTTTCAGAGCTCAGTTATGACATTATGGGAGAGACAGTGGGGATCCAATTTGAGTGTCATAAGTCACTGTGGGCATTATGTGATGGTCAGAGGTCACAGCAGGTCAGAGACCACTATTAGAACATTATATGTGATGCAGAGGCACAGTGAGGCTATTACATGAGTGACAGAGGCCACAGAGAACCTATCATAGGAGTGTCAGAGCCCACAGTGGGAATATTCAGTTAATGTTAAAGGCCACAGCACAGTGATTGAGTCAACTTTAGATGCTACAGTACGGATAGCAAATCAATATTAAATAATACAGGGCAGCTATTAGTTTTAGATAGTATAGTGGACATGACATTACATATTGATATTCCATTGATAGTAAACGTCAAAAGCCAATGGTTATATTAGTTTTAGATACTATATTATGGACATTACATTAGTTTGAAGGTAAGAGGCCAGTTAGAATATTAATTTTAGATGGTATGGTATAGATTATGAATTAATATTCAAGCATACAAGGCAGCTATGATATTACATTTAGATGCTATGATATTGATATTATATCAGTATTATAAGGCCAAAGGGTACTTATTACATTAGTTTCAGATCCTATAGCATGGTTATTAATATTAATCATATTAGTATTAAAGGTTACATGTCACCTATCGTATGAGTTTTAGACACCAGTATAATATTAATAAAAAGGTCACAGGACACCTAATGTCCTATAGTTTGGATATCATATTAGCATTAAAGACCACAGAACACCTATTATATAAATTTTAGAGGCTACAGAATGAATATTATATTAGTAATAAAGGCCATAGAGCATCTGTTTAATTTCAGATGGAATAATAGGAATATTATATTAGTATTAAATGCCACAGAGAAATTATTATATTAAGATATAAGTCCACAGGGCAGTTACTACATTCGTTTTAGATACTATGATATGGATATTATATTAGTGTTAAAGGCCACAAGGGAACAATTATTACTTTTAGATATTATCATGTGCATTTCATACTAGTATTAACTTCCATAGTACTGGTAATATATTAGTTTCAGGTGCTATATTATGAATATCATATTAGCATTAAAGGTCTCAGGGCAGATTTATGGCGGTTTCAGATGCAAAACTGAATATGTTATTAGTAGTTAGGCCATGGGGGAGCTATTATATTAGTTTTAGTTGCAAAAATATGAATATCATATAAGTATTAAAGACAACAGGCAAGCTATTACATTCATTTTGGTGGCCACAATGTGGATATGATGTTAACATTAAAGGCTAAACATCCACCATTGTATTAGTTTTGGATGCTATAGTATGGGTATTGTATTAATAATAAAGCCCACAGGGCAGCTATTATATTACTTTGAGATGCTTTAGTATATATATTACTATTAATATATAATATATATTACTATTAATATATAATACTATATAGTACTATATATATTACTATATATATATATATTACTATTACAGGCCACAGGCAGATATTATATCAGTTTTAGTTGCTGCAGTATAGATATCACATAAGTTTTAAAGACCACAGTTCAGCTCTAGATTAGTTTTAGATGCTATAGTGTGGATATCATATTGCTATTAAAGGCCACAGGGTGGTGTCAGTCTTAGAGGGAATAATATAAATATGATATAAATAATAAAGGCCACAGGGTAGCTATTATGTTGGTTTTAGATGCCATGTATGTATGTAATATCAACAGCCACAAGGCAGATATTGTATCAGTGTCTGATGCTGTTATATGGGTATTGCATTAATATTAAGGGTCAGGGAACAGCTATTGTATCAGTGTTTATGTTATGAAATGTATATTGTATTATTATTGAAGACCATAGGGAAACTATTTTATCAGTTTTAGATACCACAGTATGCATATTATGAGGAAATCAAAGCTTAAATGACAGCATGAAATAAGTTTCAGATGCTTTAGTTTAGATAGCACAATATTATTATAGGGCACCTATTATATTAGTTTAGGTGGCTAAAATATATATGCTATATTAGTTTTTAAGGCTGAAAGGCAGGTAAATACTATTCTCAGATGTAATAGAATTAATTTTATTGGTACCTAATGCCAAAGGAAAGATATATCAGTTTAAGATGTGATATTATGGCTAGTACATTAATATTAAAGGCCACAGTACAGCTATTACACTAGCTACATAAGCTGTAGTATAGATATTATACTAGTATGAAAGGCCACGGGCAGCTCTTATGTTTGTTTTACAGGTTATCATATGCATATCAGACTAGTAATAAAGGTCATAGGCAGTTATTATATTAGTCTCATATGCTATATATGGATATTTGGGTAATAAAATCCAGAAGGCAGATATTATATCAATTTCTCATGCAATAATATGGATATAATATTACTGTGAAAGACCATAGGCAAGTTACTCCATTAGTTTTAAGTAGTATACTGTGGATATTATATACTTATGAAAGTCACAGGGCAGATACTGTGTTAATAATAGATGCTTCACTATGAAATTCATGTTAGTATTAAAGAATAGAATACAGCAATAATATGAATATTACCTTAATATGAAAGGCAACACAACATGTATTATATTAGTTTCAGATAACATACTGTGGATATTATATTAGTGTGAAAGAACAAAGGGCATTTACTATATTAGTATTAGATGCTACACTGTGGATATCATATTAATATTAAAAGAGTATAGCTAATGTATGAGTTTCAGATGCTACAATATGAATATTTCATTAATATTAAAGGTCACAGAGCAGGTATTATATTAGTTTGGAATGATATAGTATCAATATCATATTAGTATAAAAGGTCACCTATTATAATAGTTTAAGATTCAAAAGTATGATATTAATACTAAAGGCCACAGACTATTTATTGTATTAGTTTTAGATGCTCTAGTCTATTACATTAGACTTAAAGGCCTCGGGGCAGCTGTACATCAGTTTTAGATGCTATAGTATGGATATTATATAAGTATTCAATCCACAGAGCAGCTATTATATTAGTATTAACTAATGCATACCACATTAGTTATTGTGTTAGTCTTAGATTCTATAGTTTGGATATCACTTTAGTAATAAAGGACACAGAGAAGCTATTAGTTTTTGAGGATACAATAGGGTTCTCATATTAATAGTAAAGGCAAAAGGGCAACTAATTAATATGATATGATATATTATATCATAGATATAATAGAACTAAGGAAAGAAACAAGTACTATATTACTGTTAGATGCTAGAGTGTGGATAGCATATTAGTAGTAATGACCAAAGGGCAGGCGTTATATTAGTTTTAGATGTAATGATATAGATTTCACATTAATATTAATGGCCCAGGGCAGCTCTTACATTAACTTAATATTTATTCCTGTCTCTCCACATAGACATGTGCAGTTTCTCGGCAATTGTTCACATTATAGAAATCAAGTTTCTTGGATCTGCAAGTAGATATGATCAGACTTAAGAATCCTGCCATCTGGGCCAGGGTTGTGACTCAGTGGTAAAGCACTTGTCTCACGGGTGTGGGGCACTGGGTTCAATCCTCAGTACCACATAAATAAATTATTAAATAAAGATATTGTGTCCATATACAACTAAATTTTTTTAATTTAAAAAAGAATTCTGCCATCAGAGAACTCCATGTTCCTGAATATCCACCTAGATTTCAATGGTTCTGCACATCTCAGTCTCTGACTCCCCACACAAGCCAGAAGACCTGTGATTCTTTCCATCACACAGTACAAGATCTCTGACTCCACATCTAGATACAGCAGGCCTGGGTATCTTGGGATTATACACAGTAATTCCCTTCTCTCTATATAAATCTCAACACTGCTTGTCCTATATCATAAAACTCCATTTCCCTGACTCGAAAAGCTGGAGTACAGCCTTGTGCTTCCTTCCAATTTAGATACCATGCTCTCTGGCCCGCCATGAAAAGCTCAGCATTTCTACAAGTTCTGAAACTAGGAAACCAGTTTCCTGACTCTTCATATAAAGCCCAGCAGGTTTCAGTGTCCTGCTATCACAAAATTCCAGTTCCCTGGATCTCTAAACAGACTCCACCAGCCTTGGGTGTCTCAAATTGTAGTTGTAGTCCTGAACATTGAGCCATAATAAACCTCCAGCTCGCTGGCTCACCATGTAGAGCCAAGCAGCCCTGTGAATCCTGCAAACATAGAACATTAGTTCCATGGAACTCCACATAGAACTCAACATCCTTGCACATTCTGCCATCACTAGAAACAATGTTCCCCACCTCTCCACCAAGAACACAGCATCCTGTGAGACCTGTCATCATACAACTCCAGTTTCCAGCTTGGAATGCAGAGATCAGCAACCCTTGGGTCCTGTTATCATACAGACATAGTTCCCTGTTACTGCACATAAAGACCAGGATCCCTATGTGTTCTGCCATTATAGAATCCCATTTTCCTGACTCTCCATGTAGATTACTATAGCTCTTTGCATCCTGCACTCAGCAAATCCAAGTTCTCTGGTTTTCCAAATAGGGCTAAGCAGACCTAGGCAGATTTCCAACTTAAAATATCATTCATATCCTACTCTTCATACTCTTATTCCAGCAGCCAAATGAATCCTGAAATCTAAAGTACCTATCTTCCATGGCTTTCTAAGTAGAATCCATCTGCTCTGGGAATTCTGACATCTAAATAAATAATGTTCCCTGGTCCTCCTCCTAGAACTCAGAAGTACTGCCTATCCAGTTCCCTTTCTCTCATCCAAGAGAAGAGAAAACCTTTGAGTCCTGAATTCAAAGAACACCAGTTCCTTGGGTATTCCACATGAATCCCAGTAGCTGGGGTCCTGAAATCATAGACATCCACTTCTTTGTCTCTCCACATAGACCCTCAGAACTGCAAAGCCTGCCATCATAGAACCCCATCCTCTGGCATTCAACGTAGAGCCCAGCAACCCAGTGTGTCTGGTGAGCACACCGTCCAGCTCCCTGATGATCACACAGAGGTCACCAAAACCGAGAGTACTGCTATCACAGAAATCCACTCTCCTGGCACTCCAGGTAGAGCCCAGCAGCACTGGGAGTTCCCATCATTAACACCCAGGTCCCTCTCTCCATATAGAGGTCAGCATCCCTGTGGGTCCTGCCATTACAGAACCTCATTCTCTGCTGTTCCACAAGTGTGCTCCAGCCCAGCACACCCAGTCATTCTAGGCTCTACATCCCTGATGTCTGCACAGAGCTCAGCAGCACTGCATATAATCATAGAAATCCAATTCCCTGGCACTCCAGATAGACTCAAGTAACCCTAGAGGTCCTTGCGTTAGAGAAAGAAAGTTCACTGGATTTCAGAAGGGGCCCGGGAGCACTAGAGAAAGCTAGTTTCCTGGAGCGCCACAGAAAACCCAGCAACCTAGGTGTCATTATATATCCTGAATACATCAGTCTGCAAAAACAATTCTCTGAAAGCTCTGCGGAGTGGAAATAAGTTTCTTATTTTCAATTTCAGAAAGTTACTTTGTTACGTAAAATTTAAAAGAGGAAGAGAAAAAATTTTAAAAAACAGACTCCCTGAGTATCAGCCACGGTGTCCCAATGCCATCAAGGTCAATCTCAGCAAGGTCATGACCTCTGTCCTTCCTCCATCAAGTTCCAGGAGTTGAAGTTCCATCAACGAGGACTCCGCCTTTGCAGGAAGAGGAGCTCCCAGGAGTCCTCGGTCACCAAGAGCCCCTTCAGCTAATTACAGCCTCCGCGGAGATGCGGGCTCTGGGGCAGCACAGGCCCCTCTGCGTTAGGTGATCCCAGTGGTCAGCCGGGAGCTGTAGTTCTCCGCCTGACCTTCAGGTAGGGACCCGCCACGCTCAACCCGCTCCGGGCTAGTAAGCTGGTCACGCGTCTCAGCGCGCCCCGGTGCCCGGTCCGCAGCGGCCACAGCCCCGCGACGCGCCGCTGTCCCGCCTGGCGGCCGGCGCTCCGAGGCACCAGTCCTTCCCACAGACGCTCGGAGAGCCCGCTCACTGGATGGAGGCGCTCACGCCGGACAGCCAACAGGACCCGGGCATCCCGCGAATGAACCGTGTACGCTTAACAGCAGCGGAGGCGTGAACCAAGCAGTAGGTGCGCGCCGGCGTCCCTCCCCGCAGCTCCCCGCCTCTCGCCCGCCCCCTTGAGGCAGAAGGGCGGGTCTCTGTCCAGGTCGCGCTCCGCACAGTCCCGCAGCCCAAGCTGGGGGTTCTAGGTGAGCAGCTTAGGGGCCTGTGACGCCCGCCGAAGTGGACTCAGGAAAGCTGAAGTGAGAAGTAGCCGGCGTCTCCTACAGCTGGAGATTCCATAGGAAGGGATCGACTTGGGCGACTTGGCAGACAATGGAGTAGCTCACTTTGGGGTGGTGAAGCTTCTTCTGCAGGCCGTCCTGGTTTAGAGAGCATTCTGGTCCCAGTTGTCCTGGGACTGTTTTCATCAATAGGACCGTAGTTACCTGGTTTTAAATATAAAACTCAACAGCACTAGGAATCCTTCCATTAGAGAACCTAGGAAACCTGAGAGTCATACCATCAAAGAACTCTGCTTCCTTGCCTTTTGGCTTAGAAGCCAGAAGCCTGGGGAATCCTACTATCATTGAATTCCAAATCCCTGGCTCTCCGCCGAGAGCCCAACAGATCCTTGAGTCCTGCCGTCACAGAAAACTTGTTCCCTGGAACTTCACAAATAGTTCTGGTGGTTCTTCCAACATAGACTCCATCTCCCCACTCTTAAACTGGAGTCCAATTGCCCTGGATATACTGCCATCATAGAACCCCAGTTATTTGGTTCTCTGTTTACATCCCAGAAACTCTGCGAGTTCTGCCTTCATAGAACCCACATTCCCAGCCCTTGATGTTTTCCCATTATAGAAGTTCCTTTTCCTTGGTTTACATGTAGACCCCAGCAGGCCTAGAAATCCTGCCATCTTAGATTTCCTGTTTTCTGGCTCTCCATGCAGAACATAGCAGCCCTACAATCCTGTCATTCTATAACCCAGTATCTGGGCTCTCCACATAGAGCCCCGCTGCATTCCTGGAGCTGTGCATACCTGGTTAATTTTACACCATAAGAACTCAGTTCTTTGTCTCTCCAGGTAGACTCTAATGCAATTCTTCATATTTAACTCAGCAGCCATGAAAGGTTTGGCATCATAAGACCCAAGTTCCTCAGCTCACCACATACAGTCAAGCAGCCTTACAAATTCTGCCATCATAGAAACACAGTTTCCTTGCTCTCAACAGAGAACAGTAGCACTGTGAGTTCAGGTAGTGTAACACACAGTTTACTTGGCTCTCCAAGTAGAGATCAAATCTCTGCTAATGCTCCCAACATAGAAATCAAGTTTCCTGATTATTTACAGAAGTCCCAGCAGTTGTGTTCTTCTTGAAATCCAGAAACCAGTTCTGTGCCCTTTTGAAGTGCTCAGCAGCCTGGCAATTTCTGCCATTATAGAAGATCAGTGATGTGGAAGGTAGATAGAGCCCAGAACTCTGTTCTTCCATCAACAGAATCCCTGTTTCATGGCTTCTCATGTAGGGCACATTAGCCTTGGATACCCTATGATCATAGACTCCAGTTCCCTATTCTTCTCATAGAACTTAGCTGCAGTGTGAGTACTGCCATCATAAAACCCAGTTCCCTTGAATTTCATGGAAATTCTGCAATACTGTTGGTTCTGCCATCTTCCACTCCAGTTCCTAGGTTCACCAGGTAAATCCCAGCAGTCATGGGAGTAGTTTCATCATAGAAACCCAGTTCTCTCTCTCTCCATGAAAATCTGAGCAACCTAGGGTGCTCTTCCATATAGACTCAGTTTCCTGGGTCTTCACATAGATCCAGCATATTGTGTGTCCTGTCATTATAAAATCAAAATTGTGGGTTGTCTTCATAGATTGCCACAGCTTTGGGGGCCCTGACATAATAGAATCCCTATGTCCTGCTCTCCACATAAAGTCTAGTTACCCTGTGTCCTTCAATCAAAAAAGCCTATTTCCCAAGCTCTCCATACAGAACCTAGCAGAGCTGTGTGTCCTGTCATCGTGGAGCATCATTCCATGGCTGCCCACACATAGATCAGCAGTTCTACAATTCCTGTCATCATAGAATCTCAGGTCCCTGCTTACTCTCTTTTGGCTAAGCTTCATGTGAATCTGCCACCATTTGAATTTAGCTTCCCCTCTCTCAATTTATAACTCGGTGTTGTTACATCTTGCTATCTGTTGAATGTAATAATCCTGGCTCTCCACCAGGAGCTCTGATCATCACAAGTTCTGCGATCTTAGAACTCTAGTTTCCTGGCTTTGATCACAGATGACAGCTGCTCTGGCAGTTCTGCCATCATAGAAACTGAGTTTCTTTGCTCTCCACATAGAGACCAAAATCCTTGCAGATCCTGGCACCGTGGAATCTAATTTCCCTGGATCTCCAAGTAGATTCCTGAGTCTTTCTAGTAATATCATTAGAAAACACCACTTACATGACTCTCGATGTGGGGCACAGTAGCACTAGTACACTGCCATGGACTAGAACACAAGTTCCCTGATTCTCATTCTAGCATCCATGCTGGATTGGCCATTATAGAAACTAAGATCCCATGCTCTCCACATAGATCCCAGCAGCCTTGGTATTCCTGCTGATACTACCAGTTACCTTGATGAGTCCTGCTTCCTCAGATGTTGAAGTATAACAACAGAGAAGCATGCAGAGGCACGTGAAGAGTGGAAAGTAAGAAGTTTTATTTAAAAAAGTACAACAGACTTCTGCTTGGGTGGAAGAAGGGAACCAAAAGGTGGAATTTTTTGGATGAGCAAATCATGCCCTTTTTATAGGTTTTGTTCTCCTGTGCCTTCCCCCTTATTTCTGTCCTTCCTGCATATGTAACTAGGCCCAGGAGATACAGGTGAGATGGCAGAAAGATGAGAAACAGATGGGAAGGAGGAAGGACCAAATGGAGAGATTTAGACAGGTAGGGGCTCAGGGGCATTAATTAGCAACTCCTTGCCTGCAGCCTTTGAAGAGATGGTAAGGGCAAGCAAATTTGGTAATTGACATTCTTTGACATTCTATTCTCCCAGGGATGGTCTCCAACTGTCCAGATGCAGATGGCCTCCATTTTCCTGATTTGACCCAATTCACTATTCTACACTAACTGCCTGTTTTAATTCTGGCTTCACTGCCATCATAGAACCAAGTTCCCTTCTGTCTACATAGAACTCAGTTGAATTGTGAATTCTGTTAGCATAAAGTCTCAGTTCCATGGATCTCCACATAGAACCCAGTAAGTTTGCAAATCCTTCCAGCAATGAAATCCCACTTTACTCTTACTCCACATACAGCCCAGCAACTCCTGGTTTGCTGTAACCATAGAAATGTAGTTCTCTGTCTCTGCACCTAGTACCCATTGGCTCTTCCATCAATACAACACATTTTCTTCTTCTTTACCAAAAGCACAAAATTCTTGTCATCTTATGGCCCCAGGCCCTCAGGACTTCAGATTTGAGAGTACTAGAAACAGTTTGAAAAGTTCTCTTGCTACACGCATGGAGAACAGCAGTCCTGAGAGTAGTGCATAGAAACCAAGTTCCCTTGCTATCCATATTCAGACCTGCAGAACTATGAGTTCTGACATAATAGAAGATCATTCCTCTGGGTCTCCAAGTAGAGCCAAGAAGATATGAGAGGCCATTCTTTATTCAACCTGTGTTCCCTGGCTTTCTACATATATCACAGCAGCTCTGGAGTTTATGCCATCATAGAAAACAGTTTCTTGGTCTCTACATAGAGCCCAGTTGTCCTGAGAGCCCTACTATCATGGAACACCAGTTTTGTAGTTCTCAAGGTAGAGTCCTGCCATAAACATAAAACCTTGTTTTTGTTTGTTTGGTTGATTCTCCAGGTACAGCTCAAACACACTGGGAATTCTACCATCAATAGAATTCCATTTCTTTGTTCTCCATGTGGACCACAAAAGAACTGTGAGTTCTGTCAACATTAAATCAAGATCTCTCAATCTTCACTAAGAGGTCAGAAAACATGTGAATTCTGTCATCATAGAACCCCATTTCCCTAGGACACACAAATCCCAGTAACTTTGTGAGTTTTACCATTATAAAATGTCAAATCTTTTGTGATACAGATAGAGACCTGCGAGTCCTGTCATCATAGAAACAATTCCCTAGCACTCCACAAAGAGTCCTGCAGCGTGGAGAGTCCTGCAATCATTACTGCAGTTCCTCAACTCTCCAAATTGGACCATGGAGACTTGGAAGGCCTGCTATTTCAGATTCCCTGTTCTCTGACCCTCCATGAAAAGCACAACATTCCTATCAGTTGTGTCATTATAGAAACCCCATTTGCTGACTCTCCACAGAAAGCCAAGTAGATTTGGGTATCCTGTCATCAAGGAACCCCAGTTCTGTGGCTCTCCACATAAAGTCAGGCAGCTTTGGGTATCATGACATCATAGAATATAATTTATCAGGCCTCCATGAAGAACCATGCAGTTCTGGGAGTCATGCCTTAATTTAAAGCTCATTACCTGGATTTCAACATTCAACCCAGCAGCATTTAAATACCTATCATCATAAAACCCTATTTCCCTGACTCTCAAAGTACAATCTGGCAGTCTTGCATGTCCTGTGATCCTACAATGCCAGTTACCTGTCTCTATATGTAGAGCCAGCAACAATAATCACCTTGCCAACAAAAGAAACTCAGTTGCCTAACTGGCCACACAAAGTTTAGAAGCCCTGGGACTCCTAGCATCATAGAAACCCAATTCTCTGTCTCTGCTCATGGAGCTGAGCTGACTTGACATCAAGGAAACCCAGTTCCCTGGTTTTGACATAGAGTAAATCAGTCATTTGATTTCTGCCATAATAGAACCAAATTTTATTTGCTTTCCACATGGAGACAAGCAGATCTTTGAAACTTTCCATCACAAAAAAACTATTTACCTGGGTCTTTAAGTAGAGCCCAGAAGACCTGAGAATCCTTCCATCATAGGATCAAAGTTTTCTGATTCTCCTTGAACATCCCAGCAGCACTGGGTTCCTCCAATTAGAGAAAATGGTTCCCTTTATACACATAGAGGTCAGCTAATCTATGCATCTTGCCATCATGGGAGGCAGCCTAACCAAGAAGATATGGGAGGTGTGTCATCTTACATCCCAAGAACTATGGGTGTATCCCAACAGTTCTAGAGTTTCTGCCACAATAGAAACCAGGTTTCTGATCTCCACATTGCTATTAGCAGTATTCTGTTTCCTAACATCATATAACACCAGTTATAGGGCTGGGGTTGTAGCTCAATGGCAGAGCACT
Organism: Sciurus vulgaris; assembly: GCF_902686455.1. Taxonomy (NCBI): domain Eukaryota; kingdom Metazoa; phylum Chordata; class Mammalia; order Rodentia; family Sciuridae; genus Sciurus; species Sciurus vulgaris. Next base: position 13,017 of record NC_136461.1, read on the forward strand.
TGCCTAGTATATGTGGGGCATGGATTTGATCCTCAGCACCTCATAAAAATAAACAAAATAAAGGTCCATCAGCGACTAAAACCATTTTTTTAAACACCAGTTATGTTGTTCACAGAATTTAAGAGCTGGTGCAACTGCCTGTAATAGATACCCTGATCTGTGTTTTACATATACCACAACAACTCTGGGAGTGATAAAATCAACAGAGCCTGAATTACCCAGGTCTCCATGAAGACTTGAACATTACTGTGAGTGCCAGTATCATACAATCCAGTTCACTGACTCTAAACCTAACACTAATCCCTTAATCCCTAACCCTAACTCTGCAGTTAGCATTCTAATTGTTGAGCTTCGTTACCTATAATACTTAGTGGGTTAGTTCTTTGGATTCTCTGCAGCGAGGTGGCAGTTTTGAATATTTCATTGTCCACAGTCCTATGGTCCTTGAAGTTTTCAGGTGTCCTGCAATGAGTGGTGAAATTGCAAGACTACATTACTCACAATCCTACATGGTCATGTTTCCCAGAATCCCTGCAGTGTTCAGGCAAACTGTGAGACTACATTATCCACAATCTTTAGGTGGGAACTTCCCAGGATCCTCTACATTGAGAAGGTAAATCCAAGGACTACATTGCCCACAATTCTGAGGGTTAAAATCCTTCGAGTGGCCATCAGTGAGTAGTCAAATTTTACTACCCTTTCAATAATCCTTTATGAACAAGTTTCCCAGCAATCTGTACAGTCAGCTGGCAAATTCTGAGAAAATATTCACCACAATACTTAGCGAAGTAGTTCCCAGGACCCTCCACACTGAAAGGGCAATTTCAAGGACTACACTGCCCACAATGCTATGGTGCTGGAAGCCCCCAAGTTTTTCTGCAGTGCAGGAACAAATTGCAAATATTCATTACCCACAATCCTACAGGGACAAATTTCCCTGCAGTAAGCAGGCAAAATATGGGATTACATTACCAAAAATTTTTAGGAAGGAAGTTCCCGAGATTCTCAACAGCAAGAGGGCAATTCCAAAAACTACATTGCCCACAATCCTAAGGGGTTGTAAGCTCCAAGGTTGTCCAATGAATAGTCAAATTGGACTACAATGCCAACAATAATTTTTTAACAAGTTTCTTAGGAATCTCTGAAATGAGCAAGTAAATTTTGGAACTGCATTACCCCCAATTCTAAAGAAGTAGGAAGGTCCCAGAATCCCCCACAATGAGTAGTTAAATGCAGGACTAAATTATTCATAATTCTAAAGAAAGGAAGCTCCCAAAATCTCTTACTGTGAGACCATTTTACCCAAAATCCTAATAAGTGCAGGAATTCCCAAGGTTCCCTGAAGTGATCAGGTAAAACTTGGGGCCACATTACCCCAACCTTAAAGAGAGCAAGATCCCAAGGTACCCAGTGCCAAGCAAACTGTGGGACTACGTTATCCAAAGATCTAATGGGAGGAAGTTCCCAGGATCCTCTGCCATGAGTGGTGAGCCCGGGAATACATCACCTACAGACTAAGGATTAGAAACTCCTAATTTCCTGCAGTGAGCAGACAAAACCTGGGACTGCATTACCCACAATCCCAAGAGAGAAGGCAGCTTCCAGGATCACCACTGGTGATCAAGAAAATGAGGGGAGTATGTTATGCATAACCCTAAGGTGAGGATATCTTAGGAACCTCTGGACCTGTGGTAAACCTGAGACTAGACTTTTAAAACCTCTATGGGTGAGGAATCTCCCAGAATCCCACAGTGGTAAACCCAAGACTACATTACCCACAATCCTGAGGAGAGTAACTCCTATGAGTCCCTGAAGCTATCAGGGAAAACTTGGGACATTACCCATGATCCTAAAAGGGAGGAAGTTCTAAGTATCACCCCCCTCCACCACCAGAAGTGGTTACATCTAGAACTACATTACCCACCATTACATGGACTGGAATTTCCCAGGATTCCCCAAAATGAGTAGTAAACCTTAGATTACATTACCCATTATTCTTGGGGGAAGAGTCTCCCAGGACAACCAGAAGTGAGCAAGAAAATTATGGAACTTTATTTTCCATAATTCTAACATGAGTCATTTCCCAGGATCTCTTGCAATAAGCAGGCAAAACCTGGGATTACATAGCGCACAATGCCAAGGGGTAAGGAAGCTCCCAGAATACCCAGTGGTGAGTGAGCAACTGTTGGGACTACATTACCCATAATCCTAAGGAGAGGAAGTTCCCAGGATCCTTTGGAGGGAGAAGACAAATCATGAAGACTACATTACCCACAGTTCAATAGGAAGGAATTTCCCACAATTCCTCACAGTTAGTGTAAAATGTGGGACTACATGACCCACAATTCTATGGGGGAGTAAGTTCCCAGAATTCCTCAAAGTGAGCGGTAAGCCTCTGATTATTTCACCCACAATACTTAAGGGAGGAGGCACCAAAAATACCAACCAGTCAGCAGGCAAATAGTGGGAGTATGTTACTCATAATCCTGAGGGGGGAAGTTCCCAGGATCCTTTGAATGGAGAGGACAAACCATGGGACTACTTTACCCATAATTCTATGGGGGGGGGATTCCCACAAGTCCCCAAAGTGAGTGGTATGCAGGTGACTATCTCACCCAACATCCTTGGGGGAGAAGGCCCAAAGAATACCCAGTGCTGAGCAGACAAATGTTGGAACTGTGGCATTCATAACCCTAAGGAGAGGAAGTTACCAGGATCCTTTGCACAGAGGAGCTAAAATATGGAACTGATGCTGCCATTGAATGGTGACGAGTTCTGCTCCTTCTAATGTTGAAGATTGAACAATAGAGAAGCATGCCAAGGCAAGCATATTAAGTAGGTTTTATTTAAAGATAATAATACAGACTTCTCCTGGCAGGAAGAAGGGGGCCATGGCTGATGTTCTAAAGTCCCCAGAAGTGAGTGCACCCTACATCTTTTATAGGTTAGAGTCTCTTTTGTTCTCCAGTTCTTTCCCCCCTTATCTCTCCTTCCTGCCTATGTGACTAGGCCTGGTTTTGCATTAAGTGAAAAGCCATGGGCAGGGGGAGGGCCAAGGTGATTCAGGCAGATAAGGGCCCAAGGGGCATTAAGTAGCAGCTCCATGCTTGTAGTCCTTGACAAAGGAAGGTAAATTTGGTTATCAATGGGCTCTGCAGGTCCTTGATATTCCATTCTCCCAAGGCAGTCTCCAACTTCCAGAGGCAGATGGCTTTTATGGCCTCCATTTCCTCGATTTGACCTGATCCCCTATTTCTACACTAACTACCTGTCCTTAATTCTGGCTTCAGAACTACATGACAATTCTATGGGGGAGGAAGTTCCCAGAATCCTTTGCATGATGAGGGCAAGCTATGATACTACATTACCTACAATCATTAGGTAGGAGGTTCCAAAAATACCCAGCAGTGAGCAGGCAAATATCAGGACTACATTACCCATAATACCAAGCAGGAGGACGTTCCCAGGATTATTTGCATAGAAAACACAAATCCTGAAACTACATTACCCACAATTCTAAAAGGGGAGGAAGCTCCCATAATTCCCCCACAGTGAAAACCATGGGACTACATGACCCAAAATTCTATGGGGAGGAGGAAGTTCACAGAATTCCCCAAAGTGAGCTGTAAGTCTGTGACTATTTCACCTACAATCCTTAGAGGAGGGGCTCCCAGAATATCAAGTGGTCAGCAGTAAATGTTGGGACTACATTACCCATAACCCTAAGGGGAGGAAGTTTCCAGGATGTTCCGGATGCTGGTAAACCCGGAACTATACTACTCATAGTACTTTGTGGCAGAAATGCAAGGAAACCCCTTGGTTTCATCAATCTCACCCTAGCCCTGTAGCTAATCTTTGCCTGACCCTACCCCTAACCCTAAAATTGCTCAGAATCCTCAGGATATGAGGGCAAGCACGTAGCATTCAGTTTCTGTGGGTGTCCTGGCTGAGGTGTGTGGGTAAAAATCCAGGCATGCATTACCCATAACCCTTAGGGTGAGGAAGCTCCCATAATCTACCATGGAGAGCCAGCCAAACCCAAACCCTACCTCAAATCCTGATAGTTGTGATGTAGTTAGGCACTTTGGTGGCTCTTTATGGGGGAATCCTTGGAGCTTCGAGTCCCTTAGGATTGCAGGTCATTTAGTCCAGAATTTTGCCCACTCATGGGAAGTGGTGGGAGGAATTCTCCTGCAACCTTCTGCCCCCTGAGAACTGTGGGTAATGTAGTCCAGCATTTTGCCAGTTTATGGAGTGTGCCTGTAGCTGCCCCCCCCAACCCTGGGGATTGTGGGTAATGTAGTCCAGTGTTTTGCTGGTTCTTTGTGCTGAACCCAGAGAACTTCTGCCCCATTAGGATTGTGGGTAATTAAGTCCCATGTATTTTATGACTCAAGGGTGTTGATTCTGTTCACTTCCACCTCCCCCTCCCAGTATTGTGGATAATGTAGTCCAGCATTTTGCCCACTCATAGGGTGGGAGTGGGAAGAAAGAGGGCTCCTGAGAGCTTCTACCCTTGAAGACTAAAGGTAATGTAGTCCAGCATTTTGTTGGCTCTCTGTGGGGGAACCTGGGAGCTCCTACCACCTCAGGATTGTAAATAATTTAGTTCCATGTTTTACCAGGTCACAAGAGGCAGGGACGTCTGTGATTTCTGTCTTCCCCCAGGATTGTAGTCCCACATTATTACAGTTCATGGTGGGGGAGCATTCCTATGAACTTCCCAGACCCACACCCTGAGGATTGTGGGTAATGTAGTCCCATATTTTCCCAGCTCACAGTGGGGAACACTCATATGAGCTTCTGCTGCCCCTAAGAATTGGGGTAAGGTAGTCCAGTGTTTTCCCCACACATGCCTCTGTTAGATGTCTATGTAAGCTGTAGGCTGCATGCTTACCTAGGCACCCTGAAGGTTCTTAGTACTAGGATCCAGTGATCTATCCATGCAGCTCACCACAGAAGACCTGAAGGTGCAGTCTGCACATTTTCCCCCAGGTATCCCCAGGTATCCTGAGCTGTGTAGTGCAGTATTCTGCCTGTAGGGCCCTCATCATGGAGGGCCATAGGAGCTCCAGGCTGCACAGGCACATGGTTAAGCTTGGGAACTCTAAGCAGTGAACTCCAGTCCTTATTGCAGAGACCTCTTGGAGCTACAGGCACCCAAGATTCTTGGTTAGTGTTGTCTATTGTTCTGCCCATGCATCCCTCACCCCAGAGGCTGGGAGATGCATGCCACATGGATACCCAGGGACCCTGAGGATTGTACCAAGTCTGGTGTTCTGCTGCTCAGTCCTCTCCAAGTGGAGGCAATGGAAGTCCAGGTCACATGCTTTCCCTGGTATCCTAAGGATTGTGGGTAGTGCAGCTCAGTGACTGCCTGTCCAACCGTCTCCACAAGGACTGTTGGAACTGTAGCAGTATGTTTGCCCAGACACTCCAGGGATTCTGGGCAGTGTGGCCTGGCACAGTGATCACCACTGTGGCTTCTGGAACTTTTCAGACAGCACACTCCACTATGTGTAGACTTACCCATAAATCCCTGGTATTGTCTATAAAACTCAGTCACATAGTGGAAAGAGCTCTTCAATGCAGCCACAATATTATCACATTGATACATCAACTTCTCAATATTTTTCAAGTCACTTTAACACTGAAAAAAAGTGAACCATAAAAATAAATAAAAACAATGAGGTGACATTAGCCCATTAGGCACTAGTGAGGTTCCAGGTACTGGGACCCCCATGCCTCCCTATACTATCCTTTTTTAAATCTTTTTTAGAAAATATTTTTTATAAGTTGATGGATGTTTACTTTATTCATTTATTTAAATGTGGTGCTGAGAATTGAACCCAGTGCCTCACACATGCTAGGCAAGTGCTCTAACTCTGAGCCACAACTCCAGCCTCACTGCACTATCTTGAGTTTGTGTCTTAGTGTTTCTCCTTTCAGTCTCTTGGGATTTCTCCCCATAAAATGTACTTTAGAATACTATGGCAATGAGCAGCCAAAGCCTCAACAAGGGATAGTTTTATAAAATTAAGTCCCACTAAAATATTACCTACAAAAGTAAAAAGCAGAACAGAGCTTCTTCCTCAGTGCAAGGGATAGTGGATAATAGGGTTTTCCCCATTCTTCACTACCTTTTCTTCAGATTGACTTCAGTTAGCCCCAAACCTCAATGTCACCTCCACATGTAGATGCCAAGAAGAAACCTCACAGTACAGATGGTCTCTGGCCAAGGCTCTGTGAGGGTACCAAAGGGTCTCTGCCACAACAGTCATGGTTCCAAGGTGTCTGCAGCCATGGTCTCTTCCTAGGTGGGTCCCAAAATTAGAGTTAGGGTTACTTCACTGTGGACATGGACCCCAGGTGCCCCCAGTCACATCTCCCTGTGTGATTCCCAAGGTGAAGAAAGCTTTTGTCACCACAGTCATAACCCCAAGATGTCCACAGCCATGGTCTCTCCTCTGGTGGATCACAAAGGTGAGGGTTAGGGCAGGTCTTGAAGGTCTGGGTTAGGGTTATCTCAGTGTGGGCATAGACCCCATGTGTCCCCAGTCATGCCATTTCCCCAGGTGAGTCCTGAGAAGGAAGCTTGTTGTGGGCACAGGACACCTATTTCTGGCAAGCAGATGATTCAAGGGTATCAGAAAAAGTTACTCTGAGCACCCCCTGCTGGTCCCTTTGGGCAGCTGAAGATGCTCAGTGCTCACTGTTCAGCAGTGGCCTGCACCTCCTTATGGCAGTCCTGGTGAAGTTTTGAAATTCATGGTCTTGATTTTTCTTTTTCTTTTTTTTTTTTTATGATTACACGAATGGCATGCCTCTATTCCATGTACAGAGAATCAAAATGTATCCCATTTGTTTACAATAAAAAAAAAAGAAAGATATTCTATCTTTATTTCCCAGGACAGCACTTAGGAAGGACTAAATAGTACATTATAGAGGATGATAATTTGCTACAGCTTGCCTTACATGCTCATGTTCTGGGTGTAAAATAAAAGAACTAATGACATAAAAGTTACTGAATGAATGAAAAGTTACTGATACTAGGGATTATTTTCATACATAGTCATTTTTCTGTCAGTCAGTTTTCATACTTAAGTAAATTCCTTCCTTCTATTCATCTAAAGCTATAAAATAGACTTTCAAATAATATAAACCAACTATGAACTTTAAATGTAGAATACTTAAACATCATTTAATAAATCAATTGGCCACTACTATAGGAAGTCTCTCACTATGATAAAACAAACCAATTTCAAAAAACTAGGGCCTCATGAAATGAAGAATTCAGTGAAAATCAGTACATTACAATCCTAGGGTATACTCATACTCAATTTGTAATTTCCAAACACCCGCAAGCATATGTAGAACCTATAAATATGATGGGATCATCACAGGCAAATCATCCTGAGAGTCTCTCTCTGTGTTCATTTTCTGTTGCTACATAACAAATTATCATACTCTTAGTGGATTAACACAACCCATTTATTATCTCACAGTTCTACATATCAAAAGTCTGGGTAGCTTGGATAGGTTCACATTCAGTGGAAATCCAGGCGTCAGTTGGGGCAGTGTATCATCTGAAGGTTGCAATATTCTTCTAAGTTCTTTCAGGTTGTTGGCAAAATTCAGTTCCATGTGGTTGCAGAACTGATGTCCCATTTGTTTCTTGCTGACTAACAGCTCTCATCTGCTACAGACCACCCTTTAGTTTTGGCAATGTTGCCCTCTTACAACATGGTACTTAGTTCTTTGAGACCCATAGGAGAATCTCTCTTATTTCTTGAAGAGTTCACCTGATTTGGTTAGACTCATTTAAAACAGGATTCCTTTTATTACTCAAAATTAGCTGATTAGGGGCCTTAACTGCATCTGTAAAATCCCTTCAACTTTGCCATGTAATATAACCTAATAACAGCCATACCATCAGGGCAGTATCATTAGGAGATATTTAGTTTGTGGCAAATGATTGTTGAAAACAGAATAAAGTGAACACAAGCCTGTAAACATCTGACTATAATACAATTTTATAATTGCATCTATAAACTTTAAATGTTATTATCACTTCACTATTTACACAGTGCCTGTACATATTCTGCATCAGTTGATTTTCATGACCACCTGCGGGAGGCAGAAAAATTCAGTCCATGTTATAAAGGAAAAAAAAAAGTTTTTAACTATGTTTGATGATGTTCAAAGCAGATGTCTCAGGGGTTACTAGAATACTGAAGTTGATACTAAGTGGGTAGGGTTAAGTGTTGATGTGGAGGCTTTACTTTTATTTGTTCTATATGTTGGAGGTTCAATGCATACTTTAGAAACCACTGCACTGCATCATGATGTCGTATTAAAGATAAAGAACATCTAGAAAAAATAGTTTAAAAATGGTTTAGATAACTATATATAAAAAATCAGGCATCCTTTCCTACAGTTTTAAGAAGCTGTCATCTCTTGCAGCATCTGTTGAAACTTCTTAATGTCTGGTCTTTTATTTTTCTTTTCATGAAGACACTGACTAGCAACAGAGTACATGGCTTCAACTGAAGAGGAATCGGTATCATTCATCTTCACATCAATATAATCTTCAATTGTCTGTTCTTCATCTTCAATTTCTTCTTTAATATCTAGTAATAACTGAGGTTCACGGTGTTCATCCACAGCTGGAAGTCCAGTTATTATTTCTAGTAAAACCACACCAAAGCTGTAGACATCAGACTTGGCTGTTATTTCTCCTCGCAAAGCTTCAGGTGCCATATAAGCTGTTGTGCCCACAATTCTGCTAGTCATGACAGTCTGGGCAAACTTCTCAGATGCCCGTGCGAGTCCAAAATCTGATATTTTGGCAGTAAAGGCTTCATCTAGTAAGATATTTGCACTTTTAATATCTCTATGAATATGATGGTTTTCATGTAAAAAACTGATGCCATTAGCTGCACCCTGAGCAATCCTGCATCTTGTGTGCCAAGAAAGTGGTGGAGTACCATCTTTGCCATTACTTTTATTTCTTGATCAAATTGTTTTTTCAATTCTTCAGTACTAATGTCAACCATAGCTGCAAGCTTCTTCACCGCCACAGGTGTGTTGTTCACATAGCCTTTATATATAACTCCAAATCCTCCCTCTCCCATTTTATTGCCACCAACAGAAATGGGCCGTTCATCAAAATCATTTGTGACATTCTTCAATTCATAAAATGAAAAACTATGAAAACGTGTATCACTAACTTCTAAACTTTTATTTTCTGGAGTTGAAGAGTCAGGTAGCATATGATTTTGTTCAAGATTCTGCACAGGTATCACAGATATCCTGTCTTTTTCATAGAAAGGCATCTGTTTCTGCTGAACTACTGTAGCTTCTATAGATGATAGAGTATGAACAGTTTTGGGAACAGCATCTTATGTGAAACTGATTGTATCTATCATCACCAGATGGTTTTTTAATAGCTACAGCTAATTTCTTCCATCCTTCTTGAGGATCAATAAAATCTGACAACTTTCTAATTAGGCCAACATTGAGGTAGCGCACATATGTTGATGGTGTTATGGGTTTGTTCATCTTCTATTCCTGCCTGGGAGTCAGGTATGAGGCGCTGACCCCGCACAGACAAGCCCAGCGAGCAGCTGAACGCCGCGCACCCGGAAGCGCCGGCTGGTCCTGATTTTTCTAAGCCATAGTTTTGGAAATCAAACAGCAATAGAATCCTCCATCCCATGTTTGATCATAATGGATAAAGAAAACAAAAAGTAAAATACATGGTTGATAGGCAAAAGTTAATTGATTTCTTATCTATCAGCAATGATGTATAGGAAAAAGTGGAATTTAAAAACAAGAATAAGAAAAAAATGTTAATAATTTCATTTACAATAGCATTCCAAAATTGAAAACTTAAAATATGTTTTAAATTACTATTTCACTTTCAGAAAACTTTGAAACACAATTGAAATAAATCAAACAAAATATAAACAAATGCACAGATATTCCTTTTTCAAGTCTCCACATAGTTAAGATGAAATTCTCTCAAACTTGATCTGCAGATTCAATGCAACAATATTCAACTTTCCAGCAAACTGTTTCTGAACCTAGAATACATGACACACTAGAGAAGGCCAAATGAAGAACTCACATCTGTGTCCCAACACCTGTCAGAAAGCTGAAGTAGTGAAGAAAATGTGATGCTGTGGAGGCATAATAGATAGTTGAGATAAGTGGAGAGCCCAAAACACACTCACTACATACAGGTTGCAGATTTTGTCAAAGGGACAAAGACCTTCAATAAAAAAGGATCATCTGTTACACAGAGGTGGTGGAGCACTTGGAAACCATATGGGAGAAATGGACATAGATTATACAATTCTCAAAACTCACTCAAAACCATCCATAGGCTTACATGGAAAGTGTGAAACTGTGAAAATTGTAGAAGAAAATTCTCAAGACTATGTTTCATAATGCATTTTTAAAATACAGCTCCAAAATAAATCCATGCAAGAAAAAATTGATAATGTGGACTTTTTAAAGTTGAAATTGTCACTTGGCATGGTACTGCATGCCTGTAGTACTAGATACTGGGAAGCCTGAGCAACTTAGGAAGACCTTGCCTCAAAATTAAAAAAAAAAATTTTAAACGGTAAGGATGTAACTCATTTGGTAGAGCACCCCTGGGTTCAATGCTCAAAAACTTTTTTAAATGAAAATTTTTACTCTGAAAAATTTATATTAAGGAAACAAAAAGATCAGTCACAGACTGGTGAAAATATTTGAAAAAGCATATCTAAAGTGGACTTGTATCCTAAATATAGTAAGAAACAATCCAATTAAAAACAGGTGAAGATATGAAAATACAAGTCACCAATATTCGTATTTTAACATCAAACTTGATAATATTGCTGCTTTGTGGCCTTCATTTGGAGATGTTATCGATTATAGCATAGAAAAATAATTTTAGCAGCACTGTGGACTTCATTTCTAATACAAAATCCACATTATAGCATCAAAAACTGATAAAGTAGCTGCCTTGTGGCCCTCAATACTGATATGCTATCCATAGATAGCTTTAAATACTGATAATGAAGTTGATTTGTAGTCTTTTGTACTATAGGAAAATTCATGTGATGTTCCCTGTGGTCTTAGTTATTAATGTCATATTCATTTGTATGGCATTATGAAATCATATGATTATACAGTGTGGCCTTTAATGCTCATATGAAAAGCTTAGGATTACATTTATTACTAATATATTTGTTCCATGGAGGCCTTTATTAGTAACACGATAACCACATAGAGCTTCAATTCGTAGATAATAACTGCTGTGTCATTAATGCTATGAGATTTGTCTTTAAAAACTGAAATTGATATTACAACTGCCCTGTAGCTTATAATATTAGTAAATTATCCATGTAATATCATTTAAAACAAATATTACAGACATCCTGTGGTCTTAAATACTGATAGAATATCCATTGTTTAGCCTCAGAAAGTAATAAAATAGCTCCCCTGTGTCCTTTAGTACTGCTATGCTATTCCTATGATACCATGAAAAATTCATGAAACAGGTGCCTTGTCGCCTCTAATATGATACAACATCCATAAAAGAGCATGAAAAAGTGAGAGAGTAGCTGCCATAGAGCCTTTGGTAGTGAGAGTTATCCATAAAATGACATGAGGAACAGAGAAAGTGCTGTCTTGTGACCTTCATTAGTGATCTGTAATCCTTAGGACAGCATGAAAACTGATTAATTAGCTGCCTTGTGGCCTATTGTGGATATAGAAAACTGATATCATACAATAGCATTGAAAACGGACAAAATAACTTCTGTATGTCTTTTAACTCATCTTCATTTTTATCATGGAATATGTATTCTTTATATTTACATGATCTGTAAAATACAGCACCTAAAATTGATACATAGCTTCCTTTTGGCCCTTAATGCTGATAGTGTGTCACTACAATATCTTTTAAAAGTCATATAGTCAGGGCTGGGGATATAGCTTAGTTGGTAGAGTGCTTGCCTCGCATGCACAAGGCCCTGGGTTCAATCCCCAGTGCCACAAAAAAAAAAAAAAAAAAAAAAAAAAAGTCACATAGTAGTTTCTTTGTGGTGCCCAACATTAATACAATATCCATATTATAGCATCTTAAACTACAATAATTCTTGCACTCTGGCCTTTTGTACTCATATGAAATCCATACTAGAGCATCTAAAGTTAACATAAGGGATGAATTTTACAACTAAAAGGATATCCATACTCTAGTTTGAAAATAAAATAGCCACCAGGTGTCATTGAATATCAATGTCATGTCCATACTGTGGCCTCTGGATGCAACCTTATATCTCTTCTGTCACCTAAATATTAATAAAATATCCATATCACAAAATGTAAACTAAAATGATAGCTGCCCTGAGGCCCTACTACTGATGTAATATCCTTGATACATGAGTCACTCTAATATATAAATTTCCCTTGTTTTATTCAATTGGATATGATATTGCAGCATGTGAAATTAATATCATAGCTTTGGTTGATGTAATATTCATGTTATATCATCCAAATCTAATATAAAGCCTGCCTTGTAGAGTTTGTAGAAAAATGATAATTCATTTTATAGACCTCTTGGTTTTATTATTAATGTTATATCCATAGTATAGCATTAAAAACTGATAAAATAGCTGCATTGTGACCTTTAGTTCTCATAAGGTATGCATAGTGTGGCATCAAATAGTGATAAAATAACCGCATTGGGCCCTTGAATACTGACAGGATATTCCTATTATTCCACAAGAAACTGACCAAATAGTTTCCTGCATTCCTGCATACTAATATGATATTCCTATTATACCATAAGAAACTGATAAGATAGCTATATTGTGGACTGGAACACTGATACAATATCCCTACTATCACATGAAAAACTTATAATTAGCTGCCTTGTGACCTTCAATAGGGATACTTCATCCATATGTAGCATGAAAAACTGATAAAATGTCTTCTTTGTAGCATTAATACTAATATGACATACATATTATAGCATCAACACCTAAATTTCTGCCTGTGACTTCATATTGAGATGTTATCCACATGATAGCATGTGAAATGGTGTAATAGCTGCCCTGTGGACTTCAATATGTATAAAATATCCACGTTATAGCATGAAAAACTGATAATGTTCCTGCCTGGTGGTCTTTTATACTAAAAAGAAAATATGTGGTCTTTAGTTAGTGATGCCATATTCATTTGTATAGTATCACAAATCACATGATATACACAATGTGGTCTTTAATGCTCATATGAGAACTTTATGATAGCACTTATCACTAATATAATCATTCCTTGAGGCCTTTAGTAAAAATATAATACCACATAGAGCTTCAATTCTCATATAATAACTGCCCTGTGGCAATAGTGCTACTATGACATCTGCCCTTGAAAACTGAAATTGATATTATAGCTTCCCTGTGGCTTTTAACATTAATTATCCAAATGGCATTTAAAACTAATATAACAGACACACTTTGGTCTTCAATACTGATAAAATATCCATTTTATAGCAACAAAAACTGAGGAGTTAGCTGCCTTTTGGACTTTAAATCTGAAAAGGTATCCAAATTATAGCATCAAAAGTGATAAAATTGATATTTTGACCTTTAATAGTTTTATGATATCCATGTTGTAGTATAAAAACTGATAAAATAGCTTCCCCATGTTATTTAGTATGGCTATGCTATTTCTATAATACCATGAAAAATTCATAAAACAGGTGTCTGTGGTTAGTAACATGACATGAAATCCATAATAGAGCAAAAAAAAAGTGACAGAGTAACTGCTGTAGAGACTTTGGTAGTGATATCTATTTAATATAATCAAAGGAACTGACAAAGTGCTACCTTGTGGCCTTCACTGATGCTATAATAAGTAATCCATAGCATAGCATAAACTGATAAATTATATGCCCTGTGGTGTTTAAGTCTGATCAAATATCCATATTGTAGCTTCAAACACTGATTTAAATATATTTTCTTTGTTGCCTTGAAACCTGTTATAATATCATATTATAGCATCAAAAACTGACAAAAAAACCTCCATGTGTCCTCTAACTCTAAACAGACATCCTTATTTTAATTACAGAAAATATATGTGGTGGGTACTACATGGCCTTTCATGTTAATATGGCTTGAAATTACAGCATATAAAATTGATACAATACCTTTCTGATGCCTTCAGAACTAAGAATATATTGATAATATAGCATTTAAAAGTCATATGATTGTTTCCTTGTGGTGTCCAATATTAATACAATATCTGTACTATGGCATCTAAAACTACTACAATATATACCCTGTGGGCTTTTTACTCATATAATACCCATATTTGAGCCTCTATTATTAATATAAGAATTGCTTTTATCCCTTAATACTAATATGATATCTCTACTACAGCATTGAAAAGTAATGTGATAGCTACAATGTGGCAAAGAATATTAATACCATATTCATACTGTGGCCTCTGTATGTAATAGTATAGTTCTCCCGTGTCCTTAATTTTAATACACTATCCATGCTACAAAATAAAAACTAATAATGATAACTGTCCTATGGTCCTAATATTGATATAATATACATACTATAGGAAATTAATACAATAAATTCCCCTCATTTTGATACAATTGGAATCAGTATACAGTATGTGAACTTAGTATCATAGCTTCTCTTAATGTTAATATAATATCCATGTTATAGCATCCAAGTCTAATATAAGAGTTGCCTTGTAGACATTTATCCTAAAATGATAATCCAAAGACTTGTAGTCTTTAGTATTAGTATTATATCCATAGTATGGCATCCAAAACTGATAAAATAGCTGCATGTGGTCTTTAATACTCATTAGATATCCTTATTATAGCATGAAAAATTGATGAAATACCTGCCTTAGCATTTAATTGGGATATGATATTCATTCTATAGCATGAAAAACTGATGATGTAGTTGCCTTATGGCTTTCAATAGTTGTATTTTGCATATATAGCATAAAAAGTGATAAAATTAAATATATTATAGCCTTTAATACTGATATATTTATTTTATAGCATCAGAAACTGATAAAATATCTGTCTTGTGACCTTTAATATTGATATGATATCCAAATTACAGCATATAAAAAGGATATAATGCCTGCCCTGTGGACTCCAATCCTCATACAAATTCTATATTATAGCGTTAGAATTTATAGAATATAAGCTACAGAATATAGAATTAGAATTAACAAATTATCCATATCAGCATGCAAATGTGATATAACTGCTGCTCTGTGGCCTTACATAAGGATAGGATATTCATTTTATAGCATTAGAAACTGATAAGCAGCTGCCTTGTTTCCTTTAGTACTGATAGGATATTTGCATTATAAGAGTAAACAGTTATAAAATAGCTACATTTTGGTCTTTAATACTGATATGCTATCCATAATGTAGCATCAAAAACTGATAAAATATTTCCCTTGTGGATTTTAATCATGACATTTTATATTCATACTATAGCATCAGAAACTCATAAAAGAGCTGCTGCCCTTTTGCCTTTATAAATAATACACTGAGCTCTCCTCCTCACTCTTGCGCTCTCTCTCTCTCTCTTCCTCCCCCCACCCCCCACCCTACAGGGAGACACTCTGCCTTTCCACCTAATAAAATCTCTTGTGTGAGTTCCCTCATCCGGAGTGATTTCTGGGTGATTTCATTGGTGCCATGACTCCGATGGGCTCTTCTACTGCCACTTAGGTGGGTGGAATCCCCTCTGACGCCCCAGATCCCCCCACCAGAGGCTGGGCTCACCTTCCATTTGCCTGGACGCTCTCCTCCACATCCAGACACCAGCCTCATTTGGTAAGTGGCTTCTTCTCTGGCTTTTGGTTACCTGGGAAGTGACTGTTGAGTGTCCAGCACCCCTGAGGCTCTCCGCGGGTCCAGGGAACCCCAGCCACAGTTCCTGCAACTATAGCTGAATCCCTATACAGATTGCTGGGGGAGAGCTCCGGGCTGGCGGAGGACTCTTTCCTAAGAGGGCTGCCTCTGGCGAGAACTACTCCAGTCCTGGGTTCTCTCTATGATGTTTTTGTCTCTATGAAAGCCCCAGCGCTGGGCACCCAGGTACCCCTACAGGCTTAGTCTTGACGCTTATCTAGTGGTAGTGACGACTCTCTGATAACTCGTCCTTCACTCAGTGATTCCCTGGGGGCCGCAGGGTGCCTCGCCTCTATGTTCACCAATTCCTCTCTCACAATGGGCAGCTCACTCTCAATCCCCACCCTTACCCCCTGGGTTGCCTCTTAGTTAATTTAAGAGTCCCTCCACCTCACTCCAGACCTCAAACCAAACAGCACTTTAGATCCCAACATTTTTAGGGACTTTAATTTCTGAGAGCACTCAGGGAAATGGAAAGATATTTCCCTACATTATCTTTGCTTTTCCTGCAAACCTGAACTTTCTCTCTCTTCTTCTCCCTCCCTCTCACTGCCTTTCTCTTTCTCACACTCTCATGCTATTTTACTAAAATAATTAATGGCCTTTATCATATTTTCTTCTAGGACTCTTGTTTTGTTTTGTTTTTCTTAAATGCTATATATTTCAAGCTCACAATTTTGATCCTACATACCTAGGTTGATGGTTTTTTTCATCAGTTCTATTTTTATTCAACTCTAGAGTTATTTTTGAACATCTGTTATATTGCAATGGAGATTCACATATAAAAGGCTACAAGGCCTTTGCTTTTGTGTTATGTGTCTATCGTGTCATCTACTGTCATGTTGTCTATGTATGTATATGATAACAAAATTGACATAATGAGCACTCATAAAATTAAAATTTTAAAAATGGATCCAGATACCTTAATTCATGTGATTTAAAAGGTTAAATTTAAATTGGGTAAACAAATGAGAGTAAAGTGTCTTTGAAATTACTTACCTCACAAATCTTTAGGTGGTCAAATTAATAAAATGTTGATATCTATAAAATGTCTAATATCAATGGTTTCTAGGACTTTTCTTCCACAGAAAAAAGATGGCAGATACTATTCAATACACTTGTCTGATATCTTGGTTTTTACAGTAAGTAGATTTGACATGTATGGGATTACTCAAATGTGTTTGTTAGAGACATCTGATTAATTTACAAAGTTAAAATGCTGTTAAATAACATTGAGTACTCTTAACTCCTTAAATTCCATGGAGTAACATAATTAAACATTCTTGGCATTTTCATAGATTGGCAAAATTGCTTTGTGTCATCACTAAAAACAAGATTACTAAGACTTAAGTTCTAACAGGTAAAATTCTGTATACAAGGGGATCCAAACATTTCAACTCTGTTTCAATTAGAGTACTGTACACAACAAAACATTTCATCTTATTAAAGTGGAGTCATTTATCTAAATTCAGAAATTTCATAAGAGTTGTTTCAGAATGTGAACAAAAGGGAGTCAACATATAGGAAAGAAAAATAAAAGGTTCTAGGTATGGAAATATATTTAGTGCAAGGGAGAAGAAAATGCTTCTGGGTAGGAAAGTCTTTCTGTGATGGGATTCATGGTCATGGTCTGCTGGCTCTCCCTTCATGGGGATCTGAGTCACCTTGACTGTGCCCCCTCCTCCCTGGCAAATA
Source organism: Sciurus vulgaris (assembly GCF_902686455.1). Lineage (NCBI taxonomy): Eukaryota > Metazoa > Chordata > Mammalia > Rodentia > Sciuridae > Sciurus > Sciurus vulgaris. The sequence continues at coordinate 30,667 of NC_136461.1, forward strand.
TCCAGCACAGGGTGCTTTTGCCTCTTGCCATGCCGACCTCCTCACCCACCCCAGAATTCGACTCTGGACAGCCTTCCCTCTTCTGGAGGTGAGTCCTCAGAGCTCTTCTGTGGTGGTCCTGAACTCCCTCTCTCTCTTTCTATGAGACCCCAGCTCTGGATCAGGGTCTCCCTCCACTTTAGCTGCAGACCTGTCAGGATGGTGACAATCCTCACTGATGGTCTGCTTCTATGTGGGAAATCAGAGAGGTTGTGGGAACACCCCTTCCTCCTCTCCTGTCTCCCTTCTCCAGGCTCCTGAGAACTCTTAGCCATGGGCTCTGCCCAATTTAAAATTCTCTGTGACCCCCACCCCCTTGGCTGTCTCCTCAGAAACATTTGGCCTCTCCATTTGACTCCAGATCTCAAACTTCACAGGCTTATTTTCTATTGCAACACAGTCTACCCCAATATAAGTTAGAAAATGACTCTTGGCCAGCGAATGGAACTTTTATAACTTCTGTCATCACAGCAAGCTCTCTCAACCTTTCCTTGATTTATGTTTTGGATATAATGTCATTATGTTAGCTAACATTCACATAGACTCAGGAAACAATACATGTAAACTTTGTAAAATGATGTTTAAAGAGGAGGCAAAGATCAACTTCAGAACTAGAACACTTTACCTAAGATTTGCAAACAGCCTTGCCTTACCTGAGATAAGGCTCTGCCTCCCACCCTGCTGCATGTCAGAATGGCTCCAAAATAAGCCAAACTTCAGCTTATTTAAAGTTATATTCAAAAGAGTTTTTTTGTTATAAAATTACTGTGATCTCAAACAGGATAAAATGTATAGCTCAGACAAAATTCAAGATAGCTATTACACAAACTAAATGTTTTACTGTTGTTAATTCCATTTTGTATTTTCCTTGTAACCTCTCTAACTGTTGCCTGATTAATGTTTTACAGAATTACTACTTCAAGAACAAACAACCTAAATTAATTTGAGATAATAAGCTATCACCTATAGGACAGATGAGATAATATAGACCCCAATTAAATAAAAGGGGGTAAATAACTGTAAAGTCATAAACATTAAAGTTAAAGCCCAGTACTCTTACTTTATGACTAGTGAGACTGGCTTGCTGGATGTTTAATATCAAATTTAGAGATTGAGATTAAAATACAGGGACCAAGAAAACCAATGTTTGGTTCTTGCCCTCTATGTCAGCTGGAACCCAGGAAATAAGAGAAGTTTTCTAAGGAGCTTTGCAACTCTGAGCCACACGACCTCCTGATCAGGGAGATCAATGAGACCACTAAAGGATGAAAAGCCAATCAGTGCACCTGCAGCAAAGAGGAGGGTCATTGGAAAAGGGAAACATCCCAGATGCTTCCAAAGGAAGCCACCTCATCAACGAGACCCTACCTAGCAAATGGCACTAAAGGAGCTAAAAAGTTGCTCTCAAGTTCTCCACAAGTAACCCCTGTGAGAATTCAGTTAGCCCTAAACTACAGATAAGAACAAGGTCAATTTGACCAACTTGATCTTGAACACCTAGAAAAAAGGACCAAAACATAGCCATTCTTGGATATTTAATTAGAGAAATGCAAATTTAAACCATCCTAAGATTTCATCTAACTCCAATTAGAATGGCTATTATCAAGAACACAAGCAATAATAAGTGTTGACGTGGATGTGGGGAAAAAGGTACACTCATACATTGCTGGTGGAGTTGCAAATTGGTGCAGCCACTCTGGAAAGCAGTATGGAGATTCCTCAAAGATTGGAATGGACCCACTATTTGACCCAGCTATCCTACTCCTCAGTTTATACCCAAAGGACCTAAAATCAGCATACTACAGTAATCAGCCACATTAATGTTCATAGCAGCTCAATCCACAATAGCTAGATTGTGGAACCAACCTAGATGCCCTTCAACTGATGAATGGATAAAGAAACTGTGGTATATATACATGATGGAATATTACTCAGCCATAAAGAATAATAAAATTATGGCATTTGCTGGCAAATGGATGAAGTTGGAAAATATCATGCTAAGTGAAATAGGCCAACTCAAAAACCAAAGGTCAAATGTTTTCTCAGATAAGTGCATGACAATATATAAGAAGGGGAGGTGGCAGGGGGGAGAAAATGAAGGAACTTTGGATGGCATAGAGGAAAATGGGGTGGGAGGGGTGGAGGACAGAAAGATAGTAGAATGAAACAGACAGTATTACCCTATGTATATGTGTGATTACATGAATGGTGTGAATCTACATTGTGTACAACCATAGAAATGAAAAGTTGTACCCCATTTGTGTACAATGAATCAAAATGCAATCTGTAAAAATAAATATTTTAATAAAAATAAAAAATAAAAAACACACAAACAAGCTTCATGCTTTCTCCTGCAGCTGCTCCAAAGCCACCAGCCCTGAGGCCGTGCCAGAGAGAACCCAGCGAACTCGGAGCTCTGCCAGCCTAGAGCAGCCCCTGGGGTGCAGGACATCTTGGATACACCGGCTTTGGAGGTTCCATCGAGTGGAGACCACACGAGTCTGCCAGCATATTGATGCCTTTTTTGAGAGCAGATTGCTCACTGTCAGGCATCTATCACCCACCATTTACCTGCCTCTCACCTGTCCATCGCCTGCCTTACTCCTATCCATCACCCAATGCTCGAGGTTCACCTCCCGATCATCCGACAACAGTCAGCAAACTGATTGCCAACTGCCTGTGGAGCACCAGCTGCCTGCTGCTGCCTGGAAGTTTACTATTAGAGTACCTGCAGGTTTGATTACACGTGGCTGCCACCATTTTGAGACAACAGCCAGGCCCCGTAGGACCCCTGGCCAGACTGACTGAGCCCCGTCTCCAGGATCCTTCATCCCAACTGATCACTCCCTGCCTCTGGGTCCCTAACATCGACTGACTGCTCCATGCCGCCAGGACCCCCAGACCAACTGACTGTGCCCTATCACCGGGACCCCAGACCAACTGATTGCACCCAGCATCCAGGATCCCACAACCACACCAAACACATTGGACCTCCAGGACCCCTGCCTGACCAAATGCATCCCGTCTCTAGGACCTCCAGCTGACCATGTCCACCCCTAAGCTGTAGCTCCCCATTTGCCAACACATTTCGAAGCCAGAGTGGCCATCTTGGATAATCCTGGAAACTGTAGCTCCGATCTTTGGGTGGGGCAAATCCCATCCTGCAATGTCTGCTGGAGGCTTGAAGCTCATTGTCAGGTACCTCTCATGCATCAGGCTACTGAAGACTGGGAGGTTTCATTACTATATGACTGTTATACAGTAGATTTTCTTTTTTCTCCCTTTTAAAAAATTTAAAATTTTTATTTCTTTACTTTTCTTGCTCTATTTTCCTTTTGTTTACCTATTCCCTCAGAGTCTCTTTCTCTCTTTTTTGCATGCTAACATCCAATTTCTTTTGATTACACTCTCACCCTTTCTATTTTCTAGAACTTCTGTATATTCTTTTCTTATCCCATTAACAAATACATTCTACATCCCTCTGCATCCTCTTTGTCCTCCATTATAAACTGCAGACCTTACTGCAAACCTGTTTGTTTTACTGAATATAATATTTGAACTCATTCTGTTTATTATGACAATTTTGTTATTGTCCTCATAAGGGCTGTTTGGTCTAGGATTGCATAGTGTGTGAATTGGGCATGGCTAAAATTGATCTCCCCTTAAAGAAAGGGTTTTGGAAACCTATAGGGCCACTATAAGCCTATAGGGGGGAAATCTGCAATACCCCAGATCTGCACTGCTAGAGGGGTAGATACATGAACAACATGAAAAAATAAGGGAAGAAAATGATCCAAACAAATCTAGATTCTATATTAATAGAATCCAATGACAGTATGTTAGAAGAAACGTCAGAAAAGGACTTCAGATTATACATGATTAAGATGATGCGTGAAGCAAAGGATGAGATAAGAGAGCAAATGCAGGCAATGAATGATAATACCAATAAGCTGAAAGAACACCTGCAGGAAGCAAAAGATCATTTCACAAAGAGATAGAGATTCTCAAAAAAAAAAAAAAAAAAAAGGAAATCCTTGAAATGAAGGAAACAATAAACCAAATAAAAAATTCAATGGAAAGCATCACCAAAAGACTAGACCACTTGGAAGACAGAACCTCAGACAATGAAGACAAAATATTTAATCTTGAAAATAAAGTCGCCCAAACAGAGAAGATGGTAAGAAATCATGAACAGAATCTCCAAGAACTATGGACATCATGAAAAGACCAAATTTAAGAATTATTGGGATTGAGGAAGGCACAGAGCTACAAACCAAAGGAATGAACAACCTATTCAATGAAATAATATCAGAAAATTTCCCAAACCTGAAGAATGAAGTGGAAAATCAAATACAAGAGGCTTACAGAACACCAAATGCACAATCACAACAGATCCACACCAAGGCACATTATAATGAAAATGCCTAACATTCAAAATAAAGATAGGATGTTGAAGGCCACGAGAGAAAAGCATCAGATTACATATAGGGGGAGACCAATATGGATAGCAGCTGACTTCTCAACTCAGACTCTAAAAGCTAGAAGGGCCTGGAACAACATATTTCAAGCTCTGAAAGAACATAGTTGCCAACCAAGAATCCTATACCCAGCAAAACTAACCTTCAGATTTGAAGATGAAATAAAATCCTTCCATGATGAACAAAAGTTAAAAGAATTTACAAATAGAAAGCCTGCACTACAGAATGTTCTTAACAAAATATTCCATAGGAGGAAATGAAAAACAACAACGTAGGTCAGCAAATGGAGGAACTACCTTAGAGAAAAACCACTCAAAGGAGAAACCAAGCCAACCTAAAAACCAAAAATAAGCCAAATGAATGGGAATACAAATTATTTCTCAATAATAACCCTGAACGTTAATGGCCTAAACTCATCAATCAAAAGACATAGACTGGCAGAATGGATTAAAAAGAAGACCCAACAATATGCTGCCTGCAAGAGACTCATCTCATAGAAAAAGACATCCACAGACTAAAGGTGAAAGGATGGGGAAAAACCTACCACACACATGGACTCAGTAAAAAAGTGGGGGTTTCCATCCTTATATCAGACACGGACACAAACCCAAAGAAATACAATTTTCTCACACTAGGCAAAGGTGCCAAAAATATGCAATGGAGAAAGGATAGCCTCTTCAACAAACGGTGCTGGGAAAACTGGAAATCCATATGCAACAGAATGAAACTAAACCCCTCTCACCCTGCACAAAACTCAACTCACAATGGAACAAGGACCTTGAAATCAGACCAGAGACCCTGCATCTTATAGAAGAAAAAGTAGGTCCAAATCTTCACCTTGTTGGCTTAGGATCAGACTTCCTTAACAGGACTCCCATAGCACAAGAAATAAAAGCAAGACTCAGGTGACTGCACCAGAGCTACAGGCGGTTGCCAGAGGAGGAGCCGCGTGGCGAGCTGTTTGGACTCAGACCACTTCTGAACACTGGGGCCTGCCTGGAGGAGTAGGAGGAGGAGGAGGAGCGCAGCGGGTCGTTTGGACTCGCAGTGACTGCATTAGAGCTCCAGGCAGCTGCTCAGAGGAGAAGGCGAGTGGTGAGTTGTTTGGACTTAAAGCGACCGCTCCTGAACACAGGGGGGCTGCCTGGAGGAGGAGCGTGGTGGGTCGCTTGGTCTCGAGTGGCCGCACCAGAGGTCCAGGCGGCTGCCCAGAGGAGGCGTGCAGAGGGTCACGTGGATTCAGAGCCACGCAGAGCGACCGCTCCTGAACACCCGGGGGGTTACCTGGAGGAGGAGGAGGAACGGGGAGGGTCACTTCGACTTGGAGTGATTGCCCAGGGCTACGGGCGGTTGGTGGGAGGAGGAGGCACACAGTGAGTTGCTGGGACTCCTAGTGACTGCACTGGAATACTGGGCGGCTGTCTGGAGGAAGAGGCGTGCGGCGGGTCTCTGGGACGCAGAGCAATTGTACGGGCCCCCAGGAGGCTGCTCAGAGGAGGGGCCACATAGCCAGGCGATTAGGTGCAGAACAGGGTCCCAGGATCTAGGAAGCTTCTTGGTGGAAGAGCCGCACAGAGACACGCATAGGGCGGAGCAAAGGTTCCAGGCCTGCGGGCAGATTCACTGAGGAGGGGCAGCCTAAGGAGATTCATCTGCGAAGGGAGAGGCTCCCAGGCCCAGGAGGTAGGGCCGGGCCCCTGGGAACTTTACAGAGGAAGGCAGCCCAGCCCAGGCAGTAGCTGTAAATTGAGGGGAACCTCTAGGAGGGGAACTGACCAGCGAGACCTCCCCACCAGGTGAGTCTTCCCTGGCGGGTGAGGTTTCCCCACAAGGACGGTAAAACCAGAGACACAGGCCCAAACAGGCCTTGCCTCAGCCCACAGCCTAGTTCCCCTTTAGACGACCATTGGTCAACAAGTGGAGGCACCTCTGCCCACTAGCAGGGAATATACCCCACCTGAAGGCCACCACTCCTAGAGAGGCAGCTTCTTTGTGGCGCACCACATTATCAACTTCCTCCAAGACTTCAGCCTACTGAAGGCTAAGGGGGGATATATATAGAAATCTTCAAGGACATTGTAAGTCAATAGAGGAAATCTGCAATATCTCAGCAGTCCACTGATACCTGAATAATATGAGAAAACAAGGAAAGAAAATGCCACAAACAAATCTAGATGTTACATCAATAAAACCCAATGACAGCATGGCAGAAGAAATGACAGAAAAGGAGTTCAGAATGTACATAATTAAAATGATCAGAGAAGCAAACGATGAGATGAAAGAGCAAATGCACGCACTGAATGATGAGATGAAAGAGCAAATGCAGGCATTGAATGATCGCACCAATCGACAGTTAAAAGAGCAAATACAGGAAGCAAAAGATCATTTCAATAAAGAGTTAGAGATATTGAAAAAAAACCAAACAGAAATCCTTGACATGAAGGAAACAATAAACCAAATTAAGAACTCCATAGAAAGCATATCCAGTAGGATAGAACACCTGGAAGACAGAACCTCAGACATTGAAGACAAAATATTTAACCTTGAAAACAAAGTTGAACAAACAGAGAAGATGGTAAGAAATCATGAACAGAATCTACAAGAACTATGGGATATCATGAAAAGGCCAAATTTAAGAATTATTGGGATTGAGGAAGGCCTAGAGAAACAAACCAAAGGAATGAACAATCTATTCAATGAAATAATATCAGAAAATTTCCCAAATCTGAAGAATGAAATGGAAAATCAAGTTCAAGAGGCTTACAGGACTCCAAATACACAAAATTACAACAGACCCACACCAAGGCACATCATAATGAAAATACCTAACATACAAAATAAAGACAGAATTTTAAAGGCTGTGAGAGAAAAGAACCAAATTACATTCAGGGGGAAACCAATACGGATATCAGCAGATTTTTCAATCCAGACCCTAAAAGCTAGAAGGGCCTGGAACAACATTTTTCAAGCCCTGAAAGAAAATGGATGCCAACCAAGAATCTTATACCCAGCAAAACTTACCTTCAAATTTGACGATGAAATAAAATCCTTCCAAGATAAACAAAAGCTGAAAGAATTTACAAAAAGAAAGCCAGCATTACAAAACATTCTCAGCAAAATATTCCATGAGGAAGAGATGAAAAACAAAGAAGCAAATCAGCAAAGGGAGGAATTATCCTAAAGGAATTGTCAAATAAAGGAGGAACCAAGTTGTGTCAAATAAATAAATAAATAAAATTTAAAAATGAACCATATGACCAGGAAACCAAATCATATCTCAATAATAACCCTGAATGTTAATGGCCTGAATTCATCAATCAAAAGACATAGACTGGCAGATTGGATTAAAAAGAAGGATCCAACAATATGTTGCCTACAAGAGACTCACCTCATAGAAAAAGATACCCATAGACTAAAGGTGAAAGGACAGGAGAAAACATACCATGCACATGGACTCAGCAAAAAAGCTGGAGTATCCATCCTCATTTCAGACAATGTGGACTTCAAGCCAAAGTTAGAAGGGATAAAGAAGGTCATTTCATACTGCTTAAGGGAAGCATAAATCAGCAAGATATAACAATCATAAACATCTATGCCCCAAACAGTGGCTCATCCACATATGTCAAACAAATCCTTCTCAATTTCAGAAACCAAATAGACCATAACACAATAATACTAGGTGATTTTAACACGCCGCTCTCACCACTGGACAGATCTTCCAGACAAAAATTGAACAAAGAAACCATACGTCTCAATAACACAATCAATAATTTAGACCTAACGGACATTTATAGAATATACCATCCAACCAAGAGCAAATACACTTTCTTCTCAGCAGCACATGGATCCTTCTCTAAAATAGACCATATATTATGCCACAAAGCTAATGTTAGCAAATACAAGAAGATAGAGACACTGCCTTGTATTCTATCAGATCATAATGGATTGAAGTTAGAAATAAATGAAAGAGTAAAACACAGAAACTATTCCAACATCTGGAAATTAAACAATATGCTATTATATGATGAATGGATAACAGAAGATATTAGGAAGGAAATTAAAAAATTCTTAGAGGTATATGAGAACAAAGAAACATCATATCAAAATCTCTGGGACACTATGAAAGCAGTACTTAGAGGGAAATTTATTTCATGGAGCGCATTTAATAAAAGAAGTAAAACTCAACAAATAAACGACCTAACACTACAGCTCAAAGCCCTAGAAAAAGAAGAATAGACCAGCACCAAAAGTAGTAGAAGACAGGAAATAGTTAAACTCAGAGCTGAAATCAATGAAATTGAAACAAAAGAAACAATACAAAAAATTGACAAAATAAATAGTTGGTTCTTTGAAAAAATAAACAAAATTGATAAACCTTTAGCCACACTAACAAAGAGAAGACGAGAGAAAACCCAAATCACTAAAATTCGGAATGAACAAGGAAATATCACAACAGACAGGATGGAAATACAAAACATAATTAGAAGCTATTTTGAAAATCTATACTCCAACAAAATAGAAAATTTCGAAGACATCAACAGGTTTCTAGAGACATACGAATTGCCTAAACTGAATGAGGAGGACATACACAATTTAAATAGACCAATTTCAAGTACTGAAATAGAAGAAGTCATCAAAAGCCTACCAACAAAGAAAAGTCCAGGACCAGATGAGGTCTCAGCCGAGTTCTACAAAACCTTTGAAGAAGAGCTCATTCCAATACTTCTCAAAGTATTCCATAAAATAGAAGAGGAGGGAACCCTCCCAAACTCATTCTATGAAGCCAATATCACACTGATACCTAAACCAGACAGAGACTCATCAAGGAAAGAAAATTTCAGACCAATATCCTTAATGAACATCAACGCAAAAATTCTCAACAAAATTTTAGCAAATCGCATACAAAAACATATTAAAAAGATAGTGCACCATGATCAAGTGGGTTTCATCCCAGGGATGCAAGGTTGGTTCAACATCCGGAAATCAATAAATGTCATTCACCATATCAATAGACTTAAAGTCAAGAATCACATGATTATTTCAATAGATGCAGAAAAAGCATTTGATAAAATACAGCACCCCTTCATGCTCAAAACACTAGAAAAAATAGGGATAGTGGGAACATTCCTTAACATTGTAAAGGCCATCTATGCTAAGCCCATGGCTAATATCATTCTAAATGGTGAAAAACTGAAAGCATTCCCCCTAAAAACTGGAACAAGGCAGGGATGCCCTCTTTCACCACTTCTATTCAACATCGTTCTTGAGACTCTAGCCAGAGCAATTAGACAAACCAAAGAAATTAAAGGGATACGAATTGGATAAGAAGAACTCAAACTATCCCTGTTCACTGATGACATGATTATATATTTAGAGGAACCTGGAAATTCCACCAGAAAACTCTTAGAACTCATAAGTGAATTCAGTAAAGTAGCAGGTTACAAGATCAATGCCCATAAATCCAACGCATTTTTATACATAAGTGATGAATCTTCTTCAGACAGAGAAATTAGGAAAACTATCCCATTCACAATAGCCTCAAAAAAAATAAAATACTTGGGAATCAATCTCACAAAAGAGGTGAAAGACCTCTACAATGAGAACTACAGAACACTAAAGAAAGAAATTAAAGAACACCTTAGAAGATGGAAAGATCTTCCATGTTCTTGGATAGGCAGAATTAATATTGTCAAAATGGCCATACTACCTAAAGTGCTATACAAATTCAATGCAATTCCAATTAAAATCCCAATGATGTGCCTTACAGAAATAGAGCAAGCAATTATGAAATTCATCTGGAAGAATAAGAAACCAAGAATAGCTAAAGCAATTCTTAGCAGGAAGAGTGAAACAGGGGTTATTGCAATACCAGATCTTCAACTCTACTACAAAGCAATAGTAACAAAAATGGCATGGTATTGGTACCAAAATAGAAAGGTAGATCAATGGTACAGAACAGAGGACACGGACACAAACCCAAATAAATACAATTTTCCCATACTAGACAAAGGGGCCAAAAATATGCAATGGAGAAAAGATAGCCTCTTCAACAAATGGTGCTGGGAGAATTGGAAATCCATATGCAACAGAATGAAACTAAACCCATATCTCTCACCATGCACGAAACTAAACTCAAAATGGATTAAGGACCTCGGAATCAGACCAGAGACCCTGCAGATTATAGAAGAAAAAGTAGGTCCAGATCTTCAACATGTCGGCTTAGGACCAGACTTCCTTAACAGGACTCCCATAGCACAAGAAATAAAAGCAAGAATCAATAACTGGGATAGATTCAAACTAAAAAGCTTTCTCTCAGCAAAGGAAACTATCAGCAATGTGAAGAGAGAGCCTACAGAGTGGGAGAATATCTTTGCTAATCATACTTCAGATAGAGCGCTAAACTCCAGAATCTATAAAGAACTCAAAAATCTCTACTCTAAGAATACAAATAATCCAGTCGACAAATGGGCTAAGGAAATGAACAGACACTTCACAGAAGAAGATTTACAAGAAATCAACAAACATATGGAAAAATGTTCACCATCTCTAGTAATAAGAGAAATGCAAATCAAAACCACCCTAAGATTCCATCTCACCCCAATTAGAATGGCGATTATCAAGAATACGAGCAACAACAGGTGTTGGCGAGGATGTGGGGAGAAAGGTACACTCATACATTGCTGGTGGGGATGCAAATTAGTGCAGCCACTCTGGAAAGCAGTGTGGAGATTCCTTTGAAAACTTGGAATGGAACCACCATTTGATCCAGCTATCCCACTCCTTGGCCTATACCCAAAGGACTTAAAATCAGCATACTATAGAGATACAGCCACATCAATGTTCATAGCTGCTCAATTCACAATAGCCAGACTGTGGAACCAACCTAGATGTCCTTCAATTGATGAATGGATAAAGAAACTGTGGTATATATATACAATGGAATATTACTCAGTCATAAAGAATGATAAAATTATGGCATTTGCAGGCAAATGGATGAAATTGGAGAATATCATGCTAAGTGAGATAAGCCAATCCCAAAAAGCCAAAGGACGAATGATCTCGCTGATAAGCGGTTGATGACACATAATGGGGGGTGGGAGGGGGGCAAGAATGGAGGAAGGAGAGACTGTATAGTGGGAAAAGAGTTGTGGGAGGGGTGGGGGGAAATAACAGAATGAATCAAACGTCATTACCCTATGTAAATGTATGATTATGCAAATGGTATGCTGTTACTCCATGTACAAACAGAAACATGTATCCCATTTGTTTACAATAAAAATAAATTAAAATTAAAAAATATTAATGTAATATCCATGCTATGTCTTAAAACTAATGTAAGAGCTGTCCTGTGGCCTTCAATACTAATATAATATTCATATGATATCATCTTAGATGGCTACAATAATTGTCCTGTGGCTTCAATACTAATATAATATTCACATGATATCATCTTAAATGGCTACAATAATTGTCCTGTGGCCTTAATACTAAATAATATACATACTGCAGCATCTAAAACAAATACAAGAGCTGCCCTAATGCCTTTATTAGTAATATGATGTCAATAGCATTTTATCAGAAACTGATATAATAGAATCCCTGAGGCTTTTAATACAAATAAGAATATACATCCTGTATCATCTAAAATGGATATAGTATCTGCCCAGTGGCATTTACTACTAATACAATATCCATGCTTTAGCATCTAAAACTACCCTGTAGCCACTAGTATTAATATGATATCCTTATTATAACATCTAAAGTTGATAAGATAGCTGCCCTGTGGCCTTTAATATTAGTAAGAGATGCATAGTGTTCCATGTAAAACTGATATGATAGCTGAATGTGATCTTTAATACTGATATAATACCCATATTAGAGCATTTAAATCTGATAAAGTCCCCTTGACCTTTAATATTAATGTACATTCATACTGTAGCATCTTACATTAATATATCCTGTGGCATTTAACACTAATCTATGTTATTGAATCAAAAACTAATAGGTGCCCAGTGGCTTCAATACTAATATGGAAATCATACTATAGCATCAAAAATTAATACAAACTTGCCCTATGGTCACTAATATTAGTGTACTATCCATACTACCATATCTGCATCTAATATAATATCTGCCCTGAGACTTTAATACTAGTGTAAGTGTTCATACTGTAGCATCTAAAACTGAAATACTAACTGCCTGGTGACCTTTAATATTAATGTAATATCCTTATTAAATGATGGAAAACGGATATAATACTTGCCTATGGTCATTAAAATTAATGTAATATCCATTGTACTGCATCTGAAACTAATAAAATAGCTGTACTTTGACCTTTATTATTAATGTAAAATCCACACTATAACATTTTAATATAATAGCTTCCTTGTGGCCTTGTGTGTATGTGTGTGTGTGTGTGTGTGTGTTTACATATATACATATGTACTGTGGCCTCTAATATTAGTATAGCTGACCTGTGGCCTTCAATATTAATATAACATCACTACTATAGTTTCTAAAACTAATATCAAACCTTCCCTGTTCCTTTGGGACTAATATGAGAGCCACAAAACACCATCTAAATCTAATATAACATCTTCTTTTTGACCTTTGCTACTAATATGACATCCAAAGTATTGCATATGAAACTGACATAATTGTTTCCCTTAGGTCTTTAATACTAATATGATATCCATATTGGAATATCTGAAAATGGTACAATTGTTGCCCTGTGGCTTATAATATTAACATGATGTCTATACTGTATCATCTAAAACTAATAGCTGTCCTGTGTCCTTTAGTTATAATATAATATCCTTTTTGTAGCATTTAAAACTGATAAAATAGCTACCTATGGCATTTAATACTGATGTGATATTCAGATGAGAAAATCTAAAACTGAAATAACAGCTGTTCTGTGGCCTTTTCATGGTAATATCAATACTGTAGCATCTTAAACTGATACTATAATGACTGTGTAACCTTTCATATTCATATGATAATAATATGGCATTGAAAACTGATATAACTGCCCTGTGACTTTTATTCTAATATGATATACATATATAACATCTAAAACTAATATAATACCTGCCCTGTGGCCTTTAATATTAACATAGTATCTATACTTTGACCTCTAAAACTAATGTAACAACCACCCTGTGGACTTTAATAAAATATAATGACCATATTGTAGCCTACAAAACCAGTGTAATTACTTCCTTATCACCTTTAATACTAGTGTAATATCAATACTAGCATCCAAAACTAGTATAGTAGCTGCCTTGTGGCCTTTAATAGTTTCTATATTATATGTAAAACTAATACAATAGCTGCAACTTGACCTTTTATACTAATATGAATTCCATTGTGTAGCATCTAATATTTATATAATAGCTTCCCTGCATCTTTAATACTTATATAATACCCATAGTATAGTATTAAAACCAATGCAATAAGCCTCCCTGTGGTCTTTAATACTAATGATATATAGAGAGTAGCATCTAATACTAATATAATATCTATAATTTTTCTTTTAATAGTAATATAATATCCATACTATAGTATCTAAAACTAATATGATATTGGTTCTCTGGATCTAGTATTAAAATGATAATATACTTCACCATCTAAAGCTAATATATAGATAACCTGGGACCTTTAATACTAATGTGATATCCATACTGTAGCCTCAAAACTGATATAGTTGCCCTGTGGTTCTTAATAATAATAGGGTATCCATGCTATAATTACTGCTCTGTGGCCTTTAATACTATATGATAGCCATAATATAGTATTACTATGGACTTTCATAGTAATATAATATCCAGGTATAGCATCCAAAACTCATAAAATAGCTGCCTGTGACCTCATTACTAATGTGTTATCCACCATGGCATTTAGAACTAATGAGAGCTTCAGCACCAGAACAGGCCCATGCCCTCAGCACAGACTCAGCACCATGCCGGCGCAGACTTTAAAGACTGCACTGTGTGTATAATGTGATCTTGTGATGCTGTACCTCAGGGAACCTCAGGGAACTTCATGAGGACTTTCTTTTAGGTACAAAGGACCACAAGGCAGTCACATTACCCCACGTTACCATTTTTTAAACTATGCATAGTGACTCCATATTGAGGGTCACAAGGCAGCTGCTTTATCATTTTCCAATAACGTAATGTCCATTTTGTATGAGAAATGAAGTCCACAGCACTGCTAACATTAGGCTATAATATGGATGACATCTCAGTATGAAAAGCCACGAGGCAGTAATTTTATCAATTTTCAATGTTATAATATAGATATCATGCTAGTTTTCAGACCACAAATCAACTATCAGTTCTTGATGCTATACAATGGATTTTATCCTCCTAGTATTGAAGGCCAAAATGCACCTGTTTTATTAGTTTTAAATGCCTTTATGTGGATGATTTATTAATATTAAAAGCCTTTAGGGGGCTGGGGCTATAGCTCAGTGCTAGAGCGCTTGCCTAGCATGCCTGAGGCCCTGGGTTCAATCCTCAGCACCACATGAAAATAAAATAAAGGTATTGTGTCCACCTACAACTACAAAATTTTTTTAATTTAAAAATTAAAAAATAGTATTACAACCAGAATAAGTTATTTTGTTGATTTTACTTGCTAAGTATGGATGTTGGTACTATATTATTAATAAAGACCACATGACAGTTGTTAGATTAGATTAGATGCTTACTATGGATATCTTATTAATATTAAAAGCCACAGGTTATACATTAGTTTTTATGCTATAGTATGGATATAACATTAACACTTAAGCATACTGTGCATGAAACATGGATTATCATTTTAGAATGAAAGGCTGCAGGGCAGCTATTATATCGGTTTTATATGCTATATCATGTATATTATATTAAGATTAAAGGCCATAAGGAAACTAGTATATTAATTTTACATGCAGTATTGTGGACGTCAATAATATTAAAACCACAGGGCAGTTATTACATTAGCTTTACATGCTATCATGTGGATATTACATCAATATTAACAGCCACAGATTAGCTCTTATATCTCACTTAGATGCTACAGTATGGATAGTTTAGTAATAATAAAGTTCACAGGGCAGCTATAGTATTAGTTTTATAGGTTATACCATGAATATTATATTAAAATTAAAGACAACAATGAAGCTATTATATTATTTAAGATGATACAGTATGATATTACATTAGTATTAAAAGGCCAGTGGACTGCTATTTTATTCATTATAGATGCTATAGTATGCATACCATGTAAGTATTGATGGTCACAAAGGAACAATTATATTATTTTTAGATACTACATTATGGACATTACATGAACATCAAAGGAAGCAGAGCAGCTATTATATTAGTTTTGGAGGACACAATATAGTTATTATAGTAATATTAAAGGCCACTATACTATGCAGTATTGTGATAGCTACTATACTAGTTTTAGATGCCATACTATGGATATTGTATAGTGCTGAGGGAAGAAGGCTAATATATTATACTGGTATTCAATGTTATAACATCAATATTGTATTAGCACTAACAGCCATAGGGCAGGTATTTTATTAGTTTCATATGTAACAGTATGACTATCATATTAATAATTAAGGCCACAGGCAAGCTAGTATACCAACTTTAATTGCCTTGGATATAGTATGGGTATTACATGGTATTTAAAGACCACAGGACAGCTACTATTTCATGTACACAGTTTTGATACATTATTAATATTAAAGACTACAGAAGAGCTATGATATTCATTTTAGAGGTCCAATTTTGGACATAATATTAATATTAAATTTTTTAGAGGTTACATTATGGATATTACATTAGTTATAAAAGCCACAGGGCAGCTATTTTATCAGTTGTAGATCTACTATATGGATATTATGTAGTATTAAAAGGCCACAGCAGCTATTTCTTCAGTTTTCAAGACCACAGTATAGTATTAATATTCAAATGCCACAGGGCATCTCTCACAGTATTTTAAGATTCTATAGTATACATATTTAATCAATACTATATTCCAAAGTTCAGTTATTATGTTGGTTTTAAATGCTACAGTATGAATATCATATTACTATTAAAGTTCATAGGGCAGCTATTATATAAATTTGATGCTATGCTAGGGATATCATACTACTATCAAGGCCACAGGGCATATGAGATGGCATAGTTTTGTATTATATTAGTATTAAAGGTCATAGGGCAACTATTATATTAGTTTTAAAAACATATAGCATAGCCAGGCACAGTGGCACATGCCTATAATCCCAGTGGTTTGGGAGGCTGAAGCAGGAGGATCACAAGTTCAAAGTCAACCTCAGCAAGACCCTGTCTCAAAAAATAAAAATAACAAAGGGTTGGGGATATGGCTCAGTTGTTCCATCCCTGGTGCCAAAAGACAAAAACCAACCAAACAAACAAAAAACATCAGATAATATAGATATTACATTAATATTAAAGATCATAGTGTAGCTATATTAGTTTATGATGCTATAGTATGAATATAACATTAACATTAAAGTGCATATAAGTTATTACATTAGTTTAATATGCTTTAGTAAGTAGATTACCTTAATGTTTAAGGCTACAGGGCAGATATTTTATCAGAGTAAATGTTATATATGTATTTTACATTAATTTTAAAGGCCACAGGGAAGCTAATATATTATTATAAGATGCTGTATTATACAGGTCAAAGTTCAACTATTATACTAGCATAAGATGTTATTGTATCAATATTACTTTTACTCAAAGGCCAGTTTTGATGCTATTCTATGGATGCAATATTAATATGAAAGGCCACATATCAGCTATTCTGTTAATTTTAGGTAGTAAAATATGATAATTGCATTTATATTACACAATTATATAATTAATTACATAATACTATTATGCAATTACAACATGACAATTACATTGTAATTGATACACAATATCAATTATACTGATGTTAAAAGTCAAAGGCAGCTATTTTATCAATTTTAGGTGCTAATGTATGGCTATCATATTATATTAGTATTGGATGCTATCATAATAGTATTAAAGGTCACAGGATATACATTATGTTAACTTAAGATGCTACAGTATGAATATTACATCAATATTAAAGACTGCAGGGCAGTTATTATGTTTATTTTAGATGCTATAGTACAGACATGATTTTAGTACTAAAGATTACAGCACAGCTGTTTTACTAGATGAAGCAATATGCATATTTTAATATTAAAGGTCACAGAGCAACTGCTTTATCAGTTTTCCATGCTACAGTAATAGAGGTCACAGGGCAGCTATTGTATCAGTTTTGGATGCTATAGTATGGATATTATATTAATATAAGAGGCTATAGGCATCTATTCTTTTAATTTGCTATAAGACAGTTATAATATTAGTAATAAAGGGCACAGGGAAGTTATTATGCTAGTTTTAGAGGACACAGTACAGGGATAACACCCAGGGCCTGAAAGATCATCACCAAGGACCCTGAAGGTTTGTTTGCATCTAAGCTATTCCTGTTAGGTGTGCTAATAGCCACCATCTTGCTGCAGAGGCAGAAGAAAGCCTGCATCAGTAGGTGGGAAAAGGTTGTGAGTTGATCTCAGTTCATCCAGTCAACCAGCCCAGCACCTACCAGGATCCCAAAGACAACTTAGGAGCACTTGTTTGGACCTGACATCAGCCTGGTCCACAACTCCACCAAGCACCTGGTCTTGCTGGTTTGGCAATCAACAGGGCCCTCTGGCTCCTCAATCCCCAGTCTCCCAACCATCCTCTAGCCACCAACTGGAGCAGTGCCTGCAGCTACATGACTGACCCACAGCTTTCAATGCCTGATCCTGATTTCCCCAATACAGATTGACTTTCCAAGACAGGCACAGGTCCTGGCACTCAGCCCTCAGGAACTCTGGGGAGAGAGGTTCCTGATTGGGAAATCAAAAGGGCAGGGGCAGGAGAGATACAGTTTAGAGACTAAAGTATAGACCAGGAATTGTGGGGTCAACAAGTGAGGGAAGGGGCTAAGACCAGGCTCCTGCATCAACGAGTGGACCCCAAAGAAGTGTCCTGGGGTGCAGTCTTCTAGAGGGACTGGCAATTGCTATACCCTGCCTCCAAGTCAAATTCGCCCACCTTAGTAACTGTCATCATCCTGAGGGTGGAGTTACCAGAAAACTCCAGACAACCCCACCTATAAGAAGAAAAGGGAATCAAAGAAGATATTTAACTACAACAGAAAAAAAATTGCTCAATTTTCCTTTGAGATTCTTTTTCCCTAATTTTTTTCTTTTTTCTTTTTTCATTTCCCACTCTCACATTCACATCATATTTGAAATCAAGTACCTCTCATGCATCAGGCTACTGAAGACTAGGAGCTTTAAATAGTATATTACAGTTTTGTTGTAGTTTTTTTTTTTCTTGCTCTATTTTCTTCTTATTTATCTCTGTCTCCTCAGAGTCTCTTTCTCCCTTTGCTCCTGCTAACAATCAACTTCTTTTGATTTCTCTTTCACTCTTCCTATGAGCTAGTACCTCTATATTCTCACTTCTTAATTCATTAATATCACATCCCACACCTCTCCCCCATCCTCTTTGTTCACCATTAGAAATTGTAGACCTTATTACAAACCTATTATTTATGTCATAGATAATAATCAAACACATCTATGTTGATTATGACAATATTGTTAACATCTTAATAGGGGCTATTCAGTTTAAGGCTGCATAGTGATTGCATTGGGTGCTGTTAATATTGAGCTCTCCCTTAAAGGTGAGGTATTGGAAACCTTCAGGAACACTATAAATCTATAGGGTGGGAAACTGTAATACCTCAATGCTAGAGGGGAAGATACATGAACAACATGAAAAAACAAGGGGAAAAAGTGCCCCAAACAAACCAAGATACTGTAATAATAGAATCCATTGACAGCATGGTAGAAAAAATGTCAAAAAATGAGTTCAGAATGTACATAATTAAAATGATCTGTGAGGTAAGGGATGATATAAGAGAGCAAATGCAAGCAACAAAAGATCACTTCAATAAACAGTGAAAGAGCAAATGCAGGAAGAAAAAGATTGTTTCAATAAAGAGAGATTCTGGAAAAAAAACAAACAGAAATCCTTGAAATGAAGGAAACAATAAACCAAATTAAAAACTCAGTAGAAAGCATCACCAACAGACTAGATCATTTGGAAGACAGAACCTCAGACAATGAAGACAAAACATTTAATCTTGAAGAGAAAAGTTGACCACACAGTGAAGATGATAGGAAATCATGAACAGAACCTCCAAGAACTATGGAATAACATGAAAAGACCAAATTCAAGAATTACAGGTATTGAGAAAGGCACAGAAATACAAACCAAAGAATGAACAATCTATTCAATGAAATAATATCAGAAAATTTCCCAAACCAAAGAATGTAATGGAAAGTCAAATACAGGAAGCTTATAAGAACCCAAATGTACAAAATTACAACAGATCCACACCAAGGCTCAATATAATGAAAATGCCCAACATACAAAATAAAGATAGAATTTTAAAGGCTGTGAGAGAAAAGTATCAAATTACATATAGGGGGAAAGCAATACAGATGTCAGCAGATTTCTAAGCCTAGACCCTAAAAGCTAGGATGGCCTGGAATTTCAAGCTCTGAAAGAACATGGATGCCAACCAAGACTCTCATACCCAGCAAAACTAACCTTCAGATTTGGTAATGAAATAAAATCCTTCCATGATAAACAAAAGTTAAAAGAATTTACAAATAGAAAGCCTGTACTACAGAACATTCTCTGTAAAATATTCCATGAGGAAGAAATGAAAAACAGCAATGAAAGTAGACAAAGGGAGGAACTACCCTAAAGGGAAAGCCAATCAAAGGAGAAACCAAGTCAAGTTAAAAACCACAAATAAACCAAAATGACCAGGAATATAAATCATATCTCAATAATAGCCCTGAATGTTAATGGCCTAAACTCATTAATCGTAAGACAGACTGGCAGATTGGATTTTCAAAAAAGAACTAACAATATGCTGCCTTCAAGAGACTCATCTCATAGGCAAACACATCCATAGGTGAAGGTGAAAGAATAGGAAAGAACATTTCAGGAAACAGATTCAGTAAAAAAGTGGGGGTTTCCATCCTCATATCAGATAAAGTAGACTTCAAGCCAAAGTTAGTCAGAAGGGATAAGGAAGGATGTTTCATACTGCTTAAGGGAACCATAAATCAACAGGACATAACAATCATAAATATTTATGTCCCAAACAATGGAGCATCTATGCATGCCAAACAAATGCTTCTCAATTTCAAGAATCAAATAGACCACAACATAATAATACTGGGTGACTTTAGCACATTGCTCTCACCACTGGATAGATCTTCCAAACAAAAACTGAACAAAGAAACCATAGAACTCAATAACACAATCAATAATTTAGACTTCACAGACATATACAGAATATCCCACCCATCAATGAGCAAATACACTTTTTTCTCAGAAGCACATGAATCCTTCTCTAAAATAGACCATGTTATGCCACAAAGCAACTCTTAGCAAATACAAAAAGCTAGAGCTACTACTTTGATTTCTATCAGATCATAATAGAACAAAATTAGAAATTAATGATGAAATAAAAAGAAGAAACCACTCCAGCACCTGCAGACAAAATAATATGCTATTGAATGATGCATGGATAACAGAAAACACCAAGGGGAAGATAAAAAATTCTCAGAGGTAAATGAGAACAATGATACAACATATCAAAATCTCTGGGAATCTATGAAAGCAGTATGATGAGGAAAATTTATTGCATGGAGAGCATTCAGTAAAAGAATAAAAAGTCAACAAATAAGTGACCTAACATTACATCTCGAAGTCTTAGATAAAGAAGAACAGATCAACGTCAAAAGTAGTAGAAGACAGGAAATAATTAAAGACAGAGCTAAAACCAATAAAATTGAAACAAAAGAAGCAATTGGGAAAATTTTCTTCGTTGAAAAAATAAACAAAATTGATAAACCCTTAGCCACACTAATGAAGAGGGAAGAGAAAACTCAAATTACTAAAATTTGTGATGAAAAAGGAAATACCATGATAGATACTTGAAATACAAAACTAAATTAGAAGCTATTTTGAAAACCTATACTCCAACAAAATAGAAAATCTCAAAGACATGCACAGGTTTCTAGAGACATATGATCCACCCAAACTGAATCAGGATGACATATGTAATTTAAACAGATCTATTTCAAGCAATGAAAGAGAAGAAGCCATCAATAGCCTACCAACCAAGAAAAACCCAGGACCAGATGGATTCTCAGTCAAGTTCTACAAGACCTTCAAGAAGAACTAATAGGGCTGGGAGATAGCTCAGTTGGTAGAGTGCCTGCCTCGCAAGCACAAGGCCCTGGGTTCAATCCCCAGCACCACAAAAATAAAAAGAACTAATAACAATGATCCTTAAAGTATCCCATGAAATAGAAAATGAGGGAACCCTTCCAAACTCATTCAATGAAGTTAGTATCACCCTGATATCAAAATCAAAGACACATCAAGGAAAAAAACTTCAGACCAATATCCCTGATGAACATAGATGCAAAAATTTCTAACAAAATTCTGGCAAATCACATACAAAAACATATTGAAAAGATAGTGCACCATGATCAAGTGGGGTTCATCCCAGGGATGCAATGTTGGTTCAACATCCAGATATCAATAAATGTAATACATCACATCAATACACTTAAATTTAAGAATCATGATTATTTCAATAGCTGCAGAAAGAGCATTTGATAAAATACAGCACCCCTTCATGCTCAAAAC
The DNA here is from genome assembly GCF_902686455.1 of Sciurus vulgaris. Classification (NCBI taxonomy): domain Eukaryota; kingdom Metazoa; phylum Chordata; class Mammalia; order Rodentia; family Sciuridae; genus Sciurus; species Sciurus vulgaris. The sequence goes on from NC_136461.1 coordinate 53,018, forward strand.
ACTAGAAAATATATGGATAGTAGGAACATACCTCAACATTGTAAAGGCTATCTATGCTAAGCCTAAGGCCAACATCATTCTAAATGGAGAAAAATTGAAAGTATTTTCCCTAAAAACTGGAACGAGACAGGGATGCCTCCTTTCACCACTTCTGTTCAACTGTAAACTCTAGCGAGAGCAATCAAACACCAAGGAAATTAAAAGGAATACAAATAGAAAAAGAAGAACTCAAACTATCACTATTTGCCAATGACATAATTCCATATTTAGAGGATCCAAAAAAAAATTCCAGCAGAAAACTTCTACAACCAATAAATGAATTCAGCAAAGTAGCAAGATATAAAATCAACACTCATAAATCTAATGCATTTCTATTCATAAGTAATGAATTCTCTGAAAGAGAAATTAGGAAAACTACCCCATTCACAATAGCCTCAAAAAAATAAAATACTTGAAAATCAAACTAACAAAAGAGATGAAAGACCTCTACAATGAGAACTACAGAACACTAAAGAAAGAAATTGAAGAAGACTTTAGAAAATGGAAAGATCTCCCATGTTCTTGGATTGGCAGAAGTAATAATGTCAATGGCCATACTAACAAAGATGCTATATGGATTCAATGCAATTCCAATTAAAATACCAATGATATACCTCATAGAAATAGAGAAAGCAATCATGAAATTCATTTGGAAAAATAAGAGACCCAGAATAACCAAGGCAATTCTTGGCAAGAGTGAAGTAGGAGGTATTACAATACCAGACCTTATACTATACTACAGAGCAATAGTAACAAAAACAGTGTGGTATTGGCACCAAAATAGGCATGTACACTAATAGTATAGAATAGAGGACACAGAGACAAACCCATATGAATATAGTTATTTCATACTAGACAAAGGTGCCAAAAACATACAATGGAGAAAAGGTAGCCTCTTCAATTAATGGTGCTGGGAAAACTGAAAATCCATACGTAGTAAAATGAAATCAAACCTGTATCTCTCACCCTGTACAAAACTGAATTCAAAATGGATCAAGGACCTAGGAATTAGACCAGAGACCCTGCACCAAATAGAAGACAAAACAGGTTCAAATCTTCATCATGTTGGCTTAGGACCAGACTTCCTTTAAAAGACTCCAAAAGTGCAAGAAATAAAAACAAAAATCAATAAATGGGATGGTTTCAAACTAAAAAGCTTTTTCTCAGCAAAGGAAACAATCAATAATGTGAATAGATAGCCTACAGAGTGGAAGAAAATCTTTACCACACACACTTCAGATAGAGCACTAATCTCCAGATTTTATAAAGAACTCAAAAAACTTAGCACCAAAAATACAAATAACCCAATCAATAAAAGGGCTAAGGGACTGAGCAGGCACTTCACAGAAGGAGAAATACATTTGATCAACAAATATATGAAAAAATGTTCATCATCTCTCATAATTAGAGAAATGCAAATAAAATCTACCCTAAGATTTCATCTCACTTCAATTAGAATGACTATTATCAAGAATATAAGCAGCAATCTGTGTTGGTGTGGATGTGGGGGAAAACTACACTCATACATTGCTGGTAGCATTGCAAATTGGTGCAGCCACTCTGGAAAGCTCTATGGAGATTCCTTAGAAAACTTGGAATGGAACCACCATTTGACCCAGATATCCCACTCCTCGGTTTATACCCGAAGGACTTAAAATCAGCATACTACAGTGAGGCAGCCACATCAATGCTTATAGAAGCTCAATTCACAATAGCTAGATTGTGGATCTAAACTAGATGTCCTTCAATAGATGAATGGGTAAAGAAAATGTGGTATATATACAGAATGGAATATTACTCAGCCATAAAGAATAAAAACTATGGCATTTGCAGGTAAATGGATGGGGTTGAAGAAAATCATGCTAAGTTAGATAAGCCAAACCAAGAAAACAAAGGCCAAATGTTTTCTCTAATAAATGGATGCTGATACATAATGGGGGGCAGAGAGCTAAGGGAAGAATGGAGGAATGTTGGATTGTGTAGAGGGAAATGAGGGAAGGGGAGAGGGCAGGGGGAAGGAAAGATGGTGGAATGAGACAAACATTACCCTATGTACATGTATAATTACACAAATGGTGTGACACCACATTGTGCGCAACCAGAGAAATGAAAAGTTGTACCCCATTTGTGTACAATGAATCAAAACACATTCTGCTGTCATGTGTAACTAACTAGAACAATTTTTAAAAGGCTACAAGGAAGCTATTATACTAGTTTTAGATGCTATGGAATGGATATCATATGCTTATTATAGGCCACATGGCAGTTATTTTATTAGTTTTAGATGCTACACTAATAGACATTATATTAATATAAGACCAAAGTCAGGTATTATATTGAATTTAGATGCTATAGTATGGATATTACATTAGTATTGAAAGCCACAGAGCAGCTGTTAGGATAGTTTAAGATGCTATAGTATGCATATCATCTTAGTACCAAAGACCAAAGGGAAGCTATTACATTAGTTTAGATTGTATATCATAGTTATAATATTACTATGAAAGGCCAGTGCAGGAGCCTCCGTCCACATGGAGTTGGGGAGCACCACCCTCCCTGTGCATGGATGTGTTCAGCAACTTAGAATCTCCCTGAACCCCTTATTACAGGGACTTCTGTGGAGAATTAATCCAGTAGGTATGATGGATTATTAACTCAATCTCCAACTTCTTTCCCCAGAGGAGGTGGGGGACTGAAATTTCTAAGCTTTTAGTCATCACTTAGTCTTTCTCATGATCATCCTCCATCCTGAAGCTTCTCTAAAGCCCACCAAGAGTTCTTATTAGAGCAAAAGATACTTCTATAACCCAGGAGATTATGCAGGATTTAGGAGCTCTGTGAAAGGCATCACGTCAAAAACCAAATGTTGAACCAAAATATGACTCTAACACCCCATCACTCAGGAAATATGAGGATTTGAGGAGCTCTACACCAGGAACTGGGGGTGGAGACCAAGTCTTACTGTGTCACAACCTGTAATCTGGAACAATGATGAATCCGTTGCTCCTAACTGAACAATAACATAATTGCCTGGCAGAAGCTAGGAGCCAGGGTTCTCACTCCTGGTGGAGAAAGCAGAGCCATGTATAGCATAATGGATCAGAATCCTCTGACTGCAGATCAGTATGGACTTGTGTTTTGCTTCACACACACACAGACAGTACCACACAGAAATAGCTATAGCTAGGGTGTGTGTGTAGATTAGAACACGCATATACACTTCTTTACATTGTCAGGTATGAGGGTGCAATGACCACCTTAAGCTGGCAGATGAAAGATTTTAAGATCACTTTCTAGTCAAAGGAGCTAGGACTCTGTGAAAAAGTGGCAGATACTAGGACTGAGACAGGAAATGTATGAGGGTAATCTTAAAGTATCAGAAAGAAAGAACTTTGGGACAAAACCAGGAAATATGTTAGACATCAGGAGACAATAGAAAGAAATCCCAATGGGAAGAACTCCCAATGGCTAAAGCAGGAATGAATTGAGCAATAAGATGCTATAGAATTGGACAAAACTACAGCTTAAGATAACTATGCAGATGTTCTCACTGGTACAAATAATTGACTGAATAGATAAACAAATGGGGTTGAATAGAAACTTCTTGTGCAGATGAGTTTCAGATAATTGAGGCAGACACAACCACCAGGGAGGTGGAACTAGCTCCCTGCTCCTTAAGTGTGGGCCCTGCATGGTGACTTCCTCCAGAAGATGCTACAGAATGGATATCATTTGCTTATCATAGGCCTCATGGCAGTTACTCTATTAGTGGATGTGCAGAGAGCAGTAGCTTCACAGTGAGCAACCTGAGAGGCACTGCCCCAGCCAGGTGAGCAGTCAGCACTAACATGACATTCGCCTTGAGGGCCTGAGGTCACAGAGCAGCTGTCCACCTCTGTGACTTGCCTCCCCCAGACCCACAGCCTCAGGATAAATATGAGGAAAAAAATAAACCCCAGTGGAGAACAATCTAAAAGATACCTGACAGGTTCTCCTCAACACTGACAAGGTCATCAGAACAAGGAAGGTCAGAGAAACTGTCACCCTAAGAGGAGTCTATGGAGATACAATGACTAGATGTTGCGTGGGGTCCTGTCCTGGATGGGATCCTGGGACAGGAAGAGGAAAAGCTGAGAATCCAAAGGAAATATGACTTCAGTTAACAATAGCATACCAGTATTTGTGCTTCATGACAAATGGTCTAAGATGTTAACACATCCGAGATAGTGCACATATGTCATGCCATGCAAGGGAAAAACTACGCTGAGGCTACCTGGGAAATCTCTACACTTTCTTTTCCCCAATTTCTGTATGAAGATAAAACTACTCTAAATTAAAACCTTAACACATGGTTATATTTTTTCAAACACATGCTTGTTTAATTATTTATACAGTTAATTACTGGTAAGTGACCTCTTAGTTAATTCTGTATTTTATTATTATAAGCATTTATAACACAAAAATTAAATAATTCAAACTAATATATAATTCAAGATATGTGCCTCTTTTACATGTTTTATGTTGAAGCAATAACATATATAAATTTATTATATTTTATGCTGTCTCTAGATCCTAGGTTTGCCTTCTAAAAACTTGATTGCTTTAGAGAAAAAAACTAACATTTAAAGACTCTATTTCAATTCATAACTGAACTTTCTCAAAAGAGTGACTTTGTAAAAAAGTATGTCCCAATGGAAAGTTGCCTGACTGTAACTGAATTACTTATCCCAAAGAATCCTTATCTCTATTTTGTTTTTATGCATACTCTTTAGTGTAATAGAATCAAATATTTGCTACTGGAGCAAATGGTCAAAGAAAATAAAAAGATAAAGAGGACTGGCAAACACAAGTGATGCCTTCTGAGCAGGAAAGTTTAAAAGGACACCAGCATCCATCTCCTCCATGGAACTCTTTGGGAAGTGGAGAAACTAGAGAAACACAAGGGGCAGCACAGTCCATGGGTGACTTAGATGCTGCTGTTATAGGAAATATTTTACCTCTTAAAAATCACAAAGAATTATTAGATGCCCAAACTCTTGACTGGTTCCAAATTCAGCTGAACCTCTAAGTGATGATATTATCAGTCTAGCTGGTCATGAAGCTAATGATAAACACAGGATCTAAATGTTCTAAAGGCACCTTATAAACACATAGGGCTGGGGATACAGCTCAGTGGAAGAGTGCTTGCACAGCATACTAGAGGTCCTGGATTCTACCCCTAGCACCACAAGGGGAAAAAAAAAAGAATGTGTGCTTTACTTGTATAATCAAATAGAAAACAAATAATCCCTGCTTCGAGGAAAATATGTTGGACCTGAAACACAGTTCAGACTCTCAGAATCAAAATACTCCCCTTACAGTGGCTTGCACAGTTAGACCATCATGAACAGCAGTATTGCATGGTAAAGCATGTGCACATTAAGCATATATCAAAGTAACAAAAGACTTTATTGACTCTTTTTTTTTTATTGTAAACAAATGGGATACATGTTGTTTCTCTGTTTGTACATGGCGTAAAGGCATACCATTTGTGTAATCATAAATTTACATAGAGCAATGTTGTTTGATTCATTCTGTTATTTTTTCCCTTCCCCCCACCCCTCCCACCCCTCTTTACCCTCTATACAGTAGTTCCTTCCTCCATACTTGCCCCCCTCCCTCACCCTAACTCTAACCCTTCCCTCCCCCCCATTATGTGTCATCCTCCACTTATTAACGATATCATTCGTCCTTTGGCTTTTTGAGATTGGCTTATCTCACTTAGCATGATATTCTCCAATTTCATCCATTTGCCTGCAAATGTCATAATTTTATCATTCTTTATGGCTGAGTAATATTCCATAGTATATATATACCACAGTTTCTTTATCCACTCATCAATTGAAGGGCATCTAGGTTGGTTCCACAGTCTGGCTATTGTGAATTGAGCAGCTATGAACATTGATGTGGCTGTATTTCTGTAGTATGCAGATTTTAAGTCCTTTGGGTATAGGCCAAGGAGTGGGATAGCTGGGTCAAATGGTGGTTCCATTCCAAGTTTTCTAAGGAATCTCCACACTGCTTTCCATAGTGGCTGCACTAATTTGCAGCCCCACCAGCAGTGTATGAGTGTACCTTTCTCCCCACATCCTCGCCAACACCTGTTGTTGCTCGTATTTTTGATAATCGCCATTCTAATTGGGGTGAGATGGAATCTTAGGGTGGTTTTGATTTGCATTTCTCTTATTATTAGAGATGTTGAACATTTTTCCATATGTTTGTTGATTGCTTGTAGATCTTCTTCTGTGAAGTGTCTATTCATTTCCTTAGCCCATTTGTTGACTGGACTATTTGAATTCTTGGAGTAGAGTTTTTTGAGTTCTTTATAGATTCTGGAGATTAGTGCTCTATCTGAAGTATGATTGGCAAAGATATTCTCCCACTCTGTAGGCTCTTTCTTCGCATTGCTGATAGTTTCCTTTGCTGAGAGAAAGCTTTTTAGTTTGAATCTATCCCAGTGGTTGATTCTAGCTTTTATTTCTTGTGCTATGGGAGTCCTGTTAAGGAAGTCTGGTCCTAGACCAACAAGGTGAAGATTTGGACCTACTTTTTCTTCTATAATCTGCAGGGTCTCTGGTCTGATTCCGAGGTCCTTAATCCATTTTGAGTTTAGTTTCGTGCATGGTGAGAGATATGGGTTTAGTTTCATTCTGTTGCATATGGATTTCCAATTCTCCCAGCACCATTTGTTGAAGAGGCTATCTTTTCTCCATTGCATATTTTTGGCCCCTTTGTCTAGTATGGGAAAATTGTATTTATTTGGGTTTGTGTCCGTGTCCTCTATTCTGTACCATTGATCTACCTTTCTATTTTGGTACCAATACCATGCCGTTTTTGTTACTATTGCTTTGTAGTAGAGTTGAAGATCTGGTATTGCAATACCCCCTGTTACACTCTTCCTGCTAAGGATTGCTTTAGCTATTCTGGGTTTCTTATTCTTCCAGATGAATTTCATAATTGCTTGCTCTATTTCTGTAAGGTACACAATTGGGATTTTAATTGGAATTGCATTGAATTTGTATAGCACTTTAGGTAGTATGGCCATTTTGACAATATTAATTCTTCCTATCCAAGAACATGGAAGATCTTTCCATCTTCTAAGGTGTTCTTTAATTTCTTTCTTTAGTGTTGTATAGTTCTCATTGTAGAGGTCTTTCACCTCTTTTGTGAGATTGATTCCCAAGTATTTTATTTTTTTCGAGGCTATTGTGAATGGGGTAGTTTTCCTAATTTCTCTTTCTGAAGATTCATCACTTATGTATAAAAATGCGTTGGATTTATGGGCATTGATCTTGTAACCTGCTACTTTACTGAAATCACTTATGAGTTCTAAGAGTTTTCTGGTGGAATTTCCAGGTTCCTCTAAATATATAATCATGTCATCAGCGAACAGGGATAGTTTGAGTTCTTCTTTTCCAATTCGTATCCCTTTAATTTCTTTGGTTTGTCTAATTGCTCTGGCCAGAATCTCAAGAACGATGTTGAATAGAAGTGGTGAAAGAGGGCATCCCTGCCTTGTTCCAGTTTTTAGGGGGAATGCTTTCAGTTTTTCACCATTTAGAATGATATTAGCCATGGGCTTAGCATAAATGGCCTTTACAATGTTAAGGAATGTTCCCACTATCCCTATTTTTTCTAGTGTTTTGAGCATGAAGGGGTGCTGTATTTTATCAAATGCTTTTTCTGCATCTATTGAAATAATCATGTGATTCTTGACTTTAAGTCTATTAATATGGTGAATTACGTTTATTGATTTCCTGATGTTGAACCAACCTTGCATCCCTGGGATGAAACCCACTTGATCATGGTGCACTATCTTTTTAATATGTTTTTGTATGCGATTTGCTAAAATTTTGTTGAGAATTTTTGCGTCGATGTTCATTAAGGATATTGGTCTGAAATTTTCTTTCCTTGATGAGTCTCTGTCTGGTTTAGGTATCAGTGTGATATTGGCTTCATAGAATGAGTTTGGGAGGGTTCCCTCCTCTTCTATTTTATGGAATACTTTGAGAAGTATTGGAATGAGCTCTTCCTTAAAGGTTTTGTAGAACTCGGCTGAGAACCCATCTGGTCCCGGACTTTTCTTTGTTGGTAGGCTTTTGATGACTTCTTCTATTTCAGTACTTGAAATTGGTCTATTTAAATTGTTTATGTCCTCCTCATTCAGTTTAGGCAATTCATATGTCTCTAGAAACCTGTTGATGTCTTCGAAATTTTCTATTTTGTTGGAGTATAGATTTTCAAAATAGCTTCTAATTATGTTTTGTATTTCCATCCTGTCTGTTGTGATATTTCCTTGTTCATTCCGAATTTTAGTGATTTGGGTTTTCTCTTGTCTTCTCTTTGTTAGTGTGGCTAAAGGTTTATCAATTTTGTTTATTTTTTCGAAGAACCAACTATTTATTTTGTCAATTTTTTGTATTGTTTCTTTTGTTTCAATTTCATTGATTTCAGCTCTGAGTTTAACTATTTCCTGTCTTCTACTACTTTTGGTGCTGTTCTGTTCTTCTTTTTCTAAGGCTTTGAGCTGTAGTGTTAGGTCGTTTATTTGTTGAGTTTTACTTCTTTTATTAAATGCGCTCCATGAAATAAATTTCCCTCTAAGTACTGCTTTCATAGTGTCCCAGAGATTTTGATATGATGTTTCTTTGTTCTCATTTACCTCTAAGAATTTTTTAATTTCCTTCCTAATATCTTCTGTTATCCATTCATCATATAATAGCATATTGTTTAATCTCCAGATGTTGGAATAGTTTCTGTGTTTTACTCTTTCATTTATTTCTAACTTCAATCCATTATGATCTGATAGAATACATGCTAGTGTCTCTATCTTCTTGTATTTGCTAACATTAGCTTTGTGGCATAATATATGGTCTATTTTAGAGAAGGATCCATGTGCTGCTGAGAAGAAAGTGTATTCACTCTTGGTTGGATGGAATATTCTATAAATGTCCGTTAAGTCTAAATTATTGATTGTGTTGTTGAGATCTATGGTTTCTTTGTTCAATTTTTGTCTGGAAGATCTGTCCAGTGGTGAGAGCGGCGTGTTAAAATCACCTAGTATTATTGTGTTGTGGTCTATTTGGTTTCTGAAATTGAGAAGGATTTGTTTGACATACATAGATGAGCCACTGTTTGGGGCATAGATGTTTATGATTGTTATATCTTGCTGATTTATGCTTCCCTTAAGCAGTATGAAATGACCTTCTTTATCCCTTCTGACTAACTTTGGCTTGAAGTCCACATTATCGGAAATGAGGATGGATACTCCAGCTTTTTTGCTGAGTCCATGTGCATGGTATGTTTTTCCCCATCCTTTCACCTTTAATCTATGGGTATCTTTTTCTATGAGGTGAGTCTCTTGCAGGCAACATATTATTGGATCCTTCTTTTTAATCCAGTCTGCCAGTCTATGTCTTTTGATTGATGAATTCAGGCCATTAACATTCAGGGTTATTATAGAGAAATGATTTGGTTTCCCGGTCATTTGGTTCATTTTTAAAATTTTGTTTATTTATTTGTTTGACACAACTTGTTTCCTCCTTTATTTGACAATTCCTTTAGGATAATTCCTCCCTTTGCTGATTTGCTTCTTTGTTTTTCATCTCTTCCTCATGGAATATTTTGCTGAGAATGTTCTGTAATGCTGGCTTTCTTTTTGTAAATTCTTTTAGCTTTTGTTTATCATGGAAGGATTTTATTTCATCGTCAAATTTGAAGGTAAGTTTTGCTGGGTATAAGATTCTTGGTTGGCATCCATTTTCTTTCAGGGCTTGAAAAATGTTGTTCCAGGACCTTCTAGCTTTTAGGGTCTGGATTGAAAAATCTGCTGATATGCGTATTGGTTTCCCCCTGAATGTAATTTGGTTCTTTTCTCTCACAGCCTTTAAAATTCTGTCTTTATTTTGTATGTTAGGTATTTTCATTATGATGTGCCTTGGTGTGGGTCTGTTGTAATTTTGTGTATTTGGAGTCCTGTAAGCCTCTTGAACTTGATTTTCCATTTCATTCTTCAGATTTGGGAAATTTTCTGATATTATTTCATTGAATAGGTTGTTCATTCCTTTGGCTTGTTTCTCTAGGCCTTCCTCAATCCCAATAATTCTTAAATTTGGCCTTTTCATGATATCCCATAGTTCTTGTAGATTCTGTTCATGATTTCTTACCATCTTCTCTGTTTGTTCAACTTTGTTTTCAAGGTTAAATATTTTGTCTTCAATGTCTGAGGTTCTGTCTTCCAGGTGTTCTATCCTATTGGATATGCTTTCTATGGAGTTCTTAATTTGGTTTATTGTTTCCTTCATGTCAAGGATTTCTGTTTGGTTTTTTTTTTCAATATCTCTAACTCTTTATTGAAATGATCTTTTGCTTCCTGTATTTGCTCTTTTAACTGTCGATTGGTGCGATCATTCAATGCTTGCATTTGCTCTTTCATCTCATCGTTTGCTTCTCTGATCATTTTAATTATGTACATTCTGAACTCCTTTTCTGTCATTTCTTCTGCCATGCTGTCATTGGGTTTTATTGATGTAACATTTAGATTTGTTTGCAGCATTTTCTTTCCTTGTTTTCTCATATTGTTCAGATATCAGTGGACCGCTGAGATATTGCAGATTTCCTCTGTTGATTTACAATGTCCCTGAAGATTTCTATATATATCCCCTCTTAGCCTTCAGTAGGCTGAAGTCTTGGAGGAAGTTGATAATGCAGTGCTCCACAAGGAAGCTGCCTCTCTAGGAGTGGTGGTCTTCAGGTGGGGTATATTCCCTGCTAGTGGGCAGAGGTGCCTCCACTTGTTGACCAATGGTCCTCCAAAGGGGACCTAGGCTGTGGGCTGAGGCAAGGCCTGTTTGGGCCTGTGTCTCTGGTTTTACCGTCCTTGTGGGGAAACCTCACCAGGCAGGGAAGACTCACCCAGTGGGGAGGTCTCGCTGGTCAGTTTCCTCCTAGAGGTTCCCCTCAATTTACAGCTACTGCCTGGGCTGGGCTGCCTTCCTCTGCAAAGTTTCCAGGGGCCCGGCCCTACCTCCTGGGCCTGGGAGCCTCACCCTTCGCAGATGAATCTCCTTAGGCTGCCCCTCCTCAGAGAATTTGCCCATAGGCCTGGAACCTTCGCTCCGCCCTAAGCCTGTCTCTGTGCGGCTCTTCCACCCAGAAGCCTCCTAGATCCTGGGACCCTGTTCTGCACCTAATCGCCTGGCTGCATGGCCCCTCCTCTGAGCAGCCACCTGTGGCCCCGAACAATCGCTCTGAGTCCCAGAGACCCGCCACAGGCCTCTTCCTCCAGACAGCCGCCCAGTATGCCGGTGCGGTCACTAGGAGTCCAAGAAACTTACTTCGTGCCTCCTCCTCCCACCAACCACCCGTAGCCTGGGGCAATCAATCACTCCGAGTCGAAGTGACCCTCCCCGTTCCTCCTCCTTCTCCAGATAACCCCCCGGGTGTTCAGGAGCAGTCCCTCTGAGTGGCTCTGAATCCACGTGACCCGCTGCACGGGTCCTCTGGGCACCGCCCAGAGCTCTGGTGCGGCCACTCAAGACCAAGCTTCCCACCACGCTTCTCCTCCAGGCAGCCCCCTGTGTTCAGGAGCTGTCACTTTAAGACCAAACAACTCACCACTCGCCTTCTCCTCTGAGCAGCCGCCTGGAGCGCTAATGCAGTCACTGCGAGTCCAAAGGACCCGCCGCGCTCCTTCTCCTCCTTCTCCTACTCCTCCGGGCAGGCCCCAGGGTTCAGAAGTGGTCTGAGTCCAAACAGCTCGCCTCGCAGCCCCTTCTCTGGCAACCGCCTGTAGCTCCCGTGTAGTCACCCGAATCCAAGCGGCCGCTCCTCTTCCTCCTCGTCCTCAGGGCAGGCCCCGGTGTTCAGAAGCGTCGTTCTGATTCCAAACAGCTCGCCGCGCAGCTTCTCCTCTGGCAACCGCCTGCAGCTCTGGTGCAGTCTCTCCGAATCCAAGTGGCCACGCTCCTCCTCCTCCTCCTCAGGGCAGGCCCCGGTGTCCTGAGTCCACACAGCTCTCCTCGCCACTCTTCCCCTGGGCAGCCGCCGGAGCCCCAGTGGCTGCTCCGAGTCCCAGCGCTGTGCCGAGCGGCCTCCTTTACGGCGCTCCCAGCTGTCCGAGTTCACTGCTCCAGCGGGGGGAGGGGCGTCTCGCCGGCAGTTCTACTTCACAAAGTTTCCTGCGTTCCGGGACCCCCGTCCCATCCGGGATGCCCCCCCAGGGGGTGAGAGTCACCCGGCTACTTTGAGTTGGTCCCAAGCGTCCCAATATCTCCTCTCTTGAATCCTGAGTCCTGGAGCAACACGAAATGCAGCCACCCTCTAGGCCGCCATCTTGAAAACCTCTTTATTGACTCTTTAGAAGAAAAATGGACATAATATAGATTAGGAAATTATTAACACATTGGAAACATGTGATACTGACATCAAAATCCTCCAGGATACGCCAGGCACTTTGATGCATGCCTGTCATCCTGGCTACTTGGGAAGCTAAGCCATCTAGGCAATTTAGCAAGACCCTGCCTAAAGTGAAATTTTTAAAAGGGCTGGGGCTATATGTAGCTAAGTGCTTGCCTGGCATATGCAAGGCCCTGGGCTCAATCCCCAGTGCCAAAAATTTCTCCAGGTCAGACATCTGATCACAGACAACCATAGCAGGTGTACAACAGGGCAGGAACCATTATGTCAATCTCCCCAAAATGACTAAACTAAACCTGCACTTTGTTCAGCTCACAGTACTAAAATGTCTAATTCAAACTCTTTAAATATGATAAAAAATTATATGTGCTTTTCTAATGAATCTAACAAATATAAGACATACTTCATTCTGTTCTAAAAGTCATCTTATAAGCACAGAGGGACACTAACATTAGAATAAAAGTAATCATGGCACTTCCCACATGAACTAACCCTAAGTGAAGAAATTCAAATTTCTGAAATCAAAATATGTTGGTACATGTTGGGGGTTATGCCATGCGGACTGCACCGGGATGGTGCCTAGCAGCCAGCCAGAGGTTGCTTTGATCACATCGGAGGTGAGGAGGTTGATTAACATAAGCACACCCAGGTGATTTGTCGTTGGCCATATCCAATTAAGTCCACACACACAACGTGTGCACAGGTGTTCCCAAGTGCTCCTGATCGTGCCTGCTCATTTTGACCTTTACCATGATTGGGAAGCTAGCTCCTTGCCTAATCCTTGCATAATTGGCATCAGCCCTACTCTTCACCTCCTGGAGGGGATATAAGCCGGCTCTCCTCGAGCACCGAGGTTGGAGGTTTGAGGCCCCAGGTTGGAGGTTCCAGTTCCCGGGTTTCCTGATTCATCAATAAACTGTTCCAAATTCAAGAGCCTTGCTACTCTTTTGTCCCCCATGCCAAATTGACTCCATTGGATGGCATCAAATGGTGGCCCCTACAGGGCATTCTGAGTTCATCTCCTCTCCCAAGAACTCAAACGGTGAGTAGCGAGGTAAGCTTCAGCCCCTGTCTCTAAGGCAGTTAGATGCTCAAGATAGCTGGCCAGGTAGCAAAGTGCAAAAGTGTGTGTATTTTGTGTTGTTTGTGTGTTTGTCAAATTCAAGAGTCTTGCTCTAAGTAGCGAGGTAAGCTGAGGCCCTGTCTCTCTGAGGCAGTTAGGTGCTCAGGATAGCTGGCCAGGAAAGCTGAGCCCCTGTCTCCCTCTGGGGCAGTTAGGTGCTCAGGTAAGCTGAGACCCTGTCTCTAGGGCAGTTAGGTACTCAGGTAAGCTGAGGCCCTGTCTTTCTAAGGCAGTTAGGCACTCAGGATAGCTGGCCAGGTGATGAAATATAAAGGAGCTCCAGAGTGCATGTATTTAGTGTTGTTTGTGTGTTTGTACTACTGTTAGTGTGGTCTTTGTTTGTCCTGTATTAAATTTATTTATTAGTAAAAGATGGGTTCGGAAATATCACAAAATCAGTCTGAAGGGATAATTCAAAAAGGAGGCATAAAAAAATTACAAGAAGGAGAAGAAGTGCTAGAAGAGATTGAGGAGGAAGTTAGCTGGAGTAGTCAAAAACAGGAAGGAGGTTCTGAGGAGGAAGGAGATACTGGGGAGGAACTAGAAAATAGGTGAGTTAACACTGCAGAGTTGCTAAGAGTCAGGAAAGATCATGAGATAATTACCCCCTCAGCTCCCCCTTATGATAAAAGGTGGGAGGACCCGACATTTTGTGGGCACTCTTGTTGGCCTTGTTGTGGTAGAGTCCCACGTGATACCGGGGATCGCTGGGACCCTGTGGAAGGCCCATTAAGACTGTCCTGCCCAGTCTTGGTGGACAGTCAGGGGCAGCGATTTCATCAGGCCCTAGAATTTAAAACAGTAAAAAATCTTAAAGAGGCAGTCGCTACTTATGGGCCCCAAGTTCTGTTTACCATGAGTATGGTGGAATCCATCACAATACTTAATCTGACTCCTAGTGATTGGGGGAGTATGTGTCGAGCAGTTTTACATAGTGGACAATATTTAATGTGGAAAGTAACCAATCAAGAGCTCTGTGCAGAGATGGCTCGTGGAAATGCAGCCACAGGTTTCCATCCATGAAACCTGGATATGTTGCTGGGACAAGGACCATACGCTGAACAACAGCAACAAATTACGGATGATCCAGCGGTCTATCTTCAGATAGCTACCGCCATTGTTAGAGCGTGGAAAACGTTACAAGGTCATGGGGACCTGCAAGGGCAATTATCCAAAGTTATACATGGCTCAAATGAGCCATATGCAGACTTTGTAGACCATCTGTTACAAACAGCAGGCAGAGTGTTTGGGGATTCAGAACAAGCAATGCCTTTAATAAAACAGCATATGAACAAGCTAATAAATGGTGCAGGGAAGCAATTAGGCCATGGAAAAATAAGGATCTCAATACCTATTTAAAAATATGCAGAGATATTAATAAGTCAGCTATACAGGGTCAAGTACTAGCAGCTGCTGTCATTCAAGGAGTAGCTCAAGCTATGAGGGCCAAACCCAAAAGCTGTTTTTCATGTGGACAGCCAGGACATTTTAAAAGGGACTGTCCAAACCCAAGTCATAGTACATACGAAAAAATACCCGGAGTATGTCCAAAATGTAAAAAAGGAAAACATTGGGCAAGTGAGTGTAAATTTGTAATTGACATTAAAGGAAAAACATTCCCAAAGAAGGAGATGAGGGGCCCTCAGGCTCAGGCCCCACAAATATTTGGAGCCCTGAAGGAAGGACAGCCAGTGGCAGATCCCATCAGAATGATCCCTCGAACCCATTATCCAATAATTCCCTCATCAGACATACAACAGGAAGCGCAGGATTGGACCTCTGTGCTGCCACCAGAATAGTATTAACTCCAGAAATGGGGGTTCAATTAATACCTACAGATATCTATGGACCTCTTAAATCGGGAACAGTAGGTTTACTATTAAGGCGCAGTTCTGCTGCCCTAAGAGGACTCCATATAACACCAGGAGTAATTGATCCAGATTATGAGGGAGAGATAAAAATAATGGTCAGTTCCCCAAAAGGTATTTCTGTTATAAATCAGGGGATAACATAGCACAAATACTGGTGATACCCAGTGAACATCACAAATATTTAGCAAAAAAGAATAAAAGAAATAAATCGGGGTTTAGATCCACAGGGGAACCTATGACCATGCTTGCCTTAGATCTAAACACTCGCCCCATGTATACTATAAGAATAAATGACAAGGAACTTAATGGGTTATTAGACACTGGAGCTGATCTTAGTATCATAATATTGACCCAATGGCCAAAAGATTGGCCTCTTCAAAAGGCTGACCAGACCTTACGAGGTTTGGGGGTTGCCTCAAACCCACCCCGGAGTGCACAGTTATTGAAATGGACAGATACAGAAGGAAATTACGGTACTTTCCAATCCTATATCTTAAGAGATTTACCCGTTAATTTATGGGATAGAGACATATTAAGACAATTACAGATCAAGTTGACTAATGAACATATGCATATTAACCTGATAGCTTGTAATATGGTGAACCAGGGATCTATACCTGGAAAAGGACTGGGAGCACATTCACAGGGAATAACTGGACCCGTCCAAGCTATGAGGGGGAATAATAAAGAGGGACTGGGTTTTCAGAGGGGGCCACTGAGCCAATAAAAATTTCATGAAAATCACAAAAGGCTGTTTGGATACCTCAGTGGCCCCTCAATGTTCAAAAGTTACAAGCAGCCAGAGAGTTAGTAAGACAACAACAGGCCTTAGGCCATCTACAACCTTCTACGTCTCCTTTCAATACACCTATCTTTATAATTAAAAAGAAATCAGGAAAGTGGTGACTCCTCCAAGATCTTAGAGCAATTAACAATCAAATAGTAATAATGGGAGCAGCTCAATCCGGCCTCCCTCAATTGTCTGCTATTCCAAAGGATTGGAGAATTATAGTTTTAGACATAAAAGATTTCTTTTCTATACCACTTTATAAGGAAAATACCTGCAGATTTGCTTTTACTGTACCAGCTACTAACCACGAAGGACCTGATCAAAGATATGAATGGACAGTATTGCCGCAAGGCATGGCCAATAGCCCCACTATGTGTCAGGTCTATGTAGACAAAGCTTTGCAGCCTATTAGAAAATCTGATAAAGATCTAAAGATCTATCATTATATGGATGATGTCTTATTAGCTCATCCTGATCTAGACAAACTTTTCAGAGTATATGATGGGCTGATCAAAAATCTTCTTCAATTCGGACTAGAGATAGCAGAGGATAAATTACAGAGTTCTTGCCCCATTACCTACCTTGGTGCCATTATTGACAAAACCTTAATACGACCCCAAAAGGTTACCTTTAGGATGGATAGATTAAAAACATTAAACAATTTCCAGAAACTTTTGGGAGATATAAATTGGGTAAGACCATATTTAAAATTAACAACTGAAGACCTTGGACCATTATTTGATATTCTTAAGGGAAGTGGTGATCCCGCCTCACCCCAGGAAATTACCACAGAAGCTAGAAAAGCATTATGTCAGGTAGAAGATGCCATTACTAAGGCACATTTAGATCGGGTAGATATAACTAAGCCTATATTTCTGATAATCATAGCCACCATAGGAAGTCCTACAGGAGTGTTTTGGCAACAAGGACTTATTTACTGGGTCCATCTTCACTATAGCCAAAAGATAACTCTAGCGAGTTATCCAGAATTAGTGGGAAAGTTAATTTAAAAAGACAACAACTAATGCTATAGGAATTTTTGGCATTGTTCCAAAAAACATTATCACTCCTTATAAACCAGAAACTATAATTGAGCTCACACAAGAATCAGAAGTATGGGCTACCATTATATGTAATTATAATCCAAATTTTAATAACCACTACCCCGGGGACCCGATGATCCAAACACCCATGTTCGTCAGACACCCATTCATATTTCCCAAGGTCACCAGAAAAGATTCCATACCAAATGTTATAACTTGCTTTTCTGATGGGTCCAGTAATGGAACAGCTGCTATAGTCACGCCAACACAGATATTTACTTTTCTTTATCCTTCCCAGTCTGCCCAGAAGATAGAGCTTCTAGCCATTTGTCAAATTTTCCAAATGTTCCCAAATCAGCCATTTAATCTGTTCTCTGACAGCAAATATATAGTCAATGCTCTAAATATCATAGAAATTGTACCAAAAATATTCTCAGCATCTACCATTCATTCCTCATTATCAATTCAAAAGTTAATTTGGGACCGTAAGGAACAATTTTTTGTTGGACATATTAGGGCTCATACCGGGTTACCAGCACCTCTCAGTATGGGTAACTCTTGAGCAGACTTAACTACTAGAGACGTACATATTTTTTCCATGTTCTTAGAAGCAGAAAATTTTCATAACAACTTTTATGTTAACACTAACACTCTTCAAAAATATTTTATATTAACTAAGGAACAAGCTAGAACTATTGTCAAAAATTGTCAACACTGTGTCACTTATCTCCCAGTACCTCAAAATGGTGTTAACCCTAGAGGATTACAAGCCAACAATATATGGCAAATGGATGTTACTCATATCCCAGAATTTGGAAAGATTAGATACATGCATGTGTCCATAGATACTTATTCAGGATTTATTATGGCCTCCTTACAATCAGGTGAAAAACAAAAGATATTATAAATCACTGCCTATATACCTTTTCTATTCTGGGTGTTCCAAAAACAATAAAAACAGACAATGGTCCAGGCTATACAGCCTTAACCTTTAAACAGTTCTACATTTGGTATATATATGTCACAGATATTCCTTATAACCCCCAGGGACAAGGAATTATAGAAAGAGCTCATCTAACTATTAAGACCTTATTAATAAAACAAAAAAGGGGAATAGGGGAGTCATATCCACCTAAGAACAGATTATCCATAGCCCTTTTTACCTTAAATTTTTTTGAATTTGGATAAATCAGGAAAATCAGCAGCGATCGACATGCTGCAGTTGACACTGACATAAAGCCACAAGCTTTATGGAAAGATGTTGTAACAGAATGGAAAGGACCTTCCCCAGTCTTGATTTGGGGAAGAGGGCATGTGTGTGTATTTCCACAGGAAGAAAAGATGCCAATTTGGATTCCAGAAAGGCTAGTCCAAGTAGTTAAGACGGTTCGTCAAGATGCAGCCGAGCCCTCTGGGTATCCTGCTGCTACTGATGATGGTGGTGAGTTTCGTCCAGGGTGAACAGTTCTGGACAATAGTCAGGGTATTGCCTTGACTGGTTCCATTCTCTCCAGATGGTGCAGTCTTTCCTCGGTTCTTTTCCACTAATGAATCTACTGTTACCCTTAGGTACACACCACCATTGGACTCCAAGTTTACCCTGAATTTATCACTAGAGAATGCATTATGCCTCGGCTTTGGCAGTGGCACACCTTGTGTGCAGTTGATCGATCGTACTTTGGCAGATATTACCTTAAATGAAGAAAACAACTCCAATACAAATGTCACCGGTTACATGCCCAAAGCTATTAATAATATCCATTTGGTCCTTATGCAGGCCTAAGGCATGTATGGATATAAGCACCCTGGCTTTTGTAAAAGGAGGGTCTATAAGTAAAGGAAAGTGCACTGATCAAAAGGTTAATGGAGTTAATACTGAAATATGTAGAGAGAGTGAAACAATTACTTTTTCATATACTCCTGTGTGCCCAGCTCTCCCTTTCCTTTTTGTGACTTCTAATGAGAACTTCTCTAGACAGTTATTTTCTCAGATTGCACAACAATGGACAGATGGATTTGACGAGCTGGTAACAAGGCTTCAATGACAGATCCTCGCCATGAACGCCACTAAGGTGGAGGTCAAACTGGGAGGGCTTATCACAGGAGCATTAGATAAACTAACACAATTTGGCACCAAATTTGGGGGACTCTTAAGTCCCACACTAATAAGCTTGGGTATGCTTGTGTTGATTCTATTCTACATCTACAAATGCCTCAAAGCCAGTCAACAGGCTCATAATGTGATCATAAAATAGGCCATGGCTGCCCTTGAAGTGGGACAACCTCCCAGTATATGGCTTAGTATGCTGGATTGGTAGTCAAAGACGGGTGATCATGGGAAAACACTGTACTAACCTAAGACAGAAGGGCCAACCCCGCTTTGGTATCCTTTGATGACGAGTAAGGACAGGATGTTGATTCCCAGGACCTAAGACAGACACCATCCCTGCCAGCTTCCTTTCCATTTCATATAAGGAAGGGGGAGATGTTGGGGGCTATGCCGTGCGGACTGCACCAGGATGGTGCCTGGCAGCCAGCCAGAGGTTGCTTTGATCACATGGAGGTGAGGAGGTTGATTAACATAAGCACACCCAGGTGATTTGTCATTGGCTGTATCCAATTAAGTCCACGCACACAGGTGTTCCCGAGTGCTCCTGATTGTGCCTGCTTGTTTTGACCTTTACCATGATTGGGCAGCTAGCTCCTCGCCTAATCTTTGCATAATTGGCATCAGCCCTACCCTTCACCTCCTGGAGGGGATATAAGCCGGGGTTCGAGGTTCGAGGTTGGAGGTTCCAGTTCCCGGGTTTCCTGATTCATCAATAAACCATTCCAAATTCAAGAGCCTCGCTACTCTTTTGTCCCCCACACCAAATTGACTCTGCTGGACGGTGTCAGGTACATTTTAAAATGATATTTTGAATGGAGGAGAAACACTTAACGTAAGAGCTCTCCAAAAAGACTTCCTGACAACATATACAACATCATGGTCATCAGAAGCCCATTCCCTTGCTTGCAAGAAATAAGGGAAACTAACCTTCTGATGAATGTAGAACTTTAATAAGACACATAGATATGCTTCCCAAATTTGAAAAGTGGAAAATAAAATCTGTTTAAAAATTCATTTTTACTAAATGTATCTGAATTACAAAAAGCAGCTACAACTTATCTCTTACATACTGTAATGATTTGAGTCTGAGGAAATTTCATCTGTAGTGGTTTTAAGTGTCATGCAATATAGTAGTTGGCGTTAAAAATATCACCATTCTGTTTCTGTCTTCTAAAACTGATTCAAAATTTTTGCTCAGAATAATTTTATCCAAATTTGGAAGAGGCATTGTGGTATGTATGTAGATGTGTAAATACATAATATTTTTAAGTGATACCTCTGACACTTGGGTCCTGTCACAGGCAGTGTGTGTGTGTGTGTGTGTGTGTGTGTGTGTGTGTGTGATGCTGGATTAGAATATGCTGGGATAGAACCCAGTGGCCTCTCATGTACTAAGCAAGTGCTCTGCCACTGAAATGCACATGCACCCCCCAAAGACATCTTAATAAGCAGAAATTAACTTAAATCATTTAAGATTATTATGAGAATTTTCAAACAGTACACCTTTATCAATCAAAAATAAAGTATGCTAAAAGTATATTTTTAGAATATTGCTGATGAAAGCTAGCAGTTCACAGGATTAATAATATTGTGGAAAACTAGAAAGAGCAGAAATTAGAAGCTGAACAGGATCAACCTAGTGCACAGAACTGGAAAGTGGGAGGACATGGGGGATTCCCTAGTAAATACAGACAGTACAATATGACTCTACAATAAGGAGACTGTTAATCAATCAATCAATCAATTAAAAAAGCTTTTATTAGTGCTTAGAGATCTCCCACTTGCCAAGAGCCCAGGCTGAATGTCACCTGACCTTCAACAAATTCTGGTTTTATTTCAAATGTTCATACTCTAGAGAGAAGAAAAGAGAAAGAACTGACTTTCCTAATTTCATTTTATGGCATAGTTAAGGTATTTCATCCAATGAAGGATGTCAACATTTATACAACAAGCATTATTTTGTGCACCATTGCAAACATACTGCCAGTTACAGCAGGAACACCTACTCGTCCTAGCCCAGCCCGCAAGCGGTCTGGAGGAGGGTGGAGCTTGGGGAGGGCGAGACCTGTTGTGGGGCTGGGTCTGGAGGAGGGTGAGAGGGGAAAGTCTGGAGGATGGGTGAGGTCTGGAGGAGCGGACAGGGGGCACCAGGGTGGCAAGGAAGCAGTCTTGGTGGTGGCTATTTCAGAGCCAATCTCCAGTCTTCCACTTGGGGAAACAGGTTGAAGCAGGGCCTGTGGCAGTGACAGCCTGCCTGATGCACCATTCGCCACTGCACTAGGCGCCAGCAGCCACCCTGAATCCAGGAACAGTAGTTCCTCCACTGCCCGCCCCAACTACCTGCTCCTACCAGATGCCTAGAAGTTCTGCAAGTTGCAGGTATTCATTACATATGATAAAAGAGGAGAGGAGAGAGGCATGATGGCCCACCCCTGTAATCCCAGCTACTAGGAGGCCGAGGCAAGAGGATTACAAGTTTGAGGCCAGCCTGGGCAACTTAGCAAGATCGTGTCTCAAAAATAAAAATAATTGCAAGGCTGGTGTTGTAGGCCAGTGGTAAAGCACGGGTGATGCCCTGGGTCTGATCCTCAGCACCACATAAAAACAAATAGCTAAAATAAAGGTTAAAATTCTAATAACAATAATAATTGGGTATGTTGCTCACTTGTAGACCTTACCTAGAATGTGTGAAGTCCTGGGTTCAATCCCCAGTACTGCAAAAAAAAAAAAAAAAAAAGGGAGAGGAATGCATGATTATTATGAAGCCCATTACCTCTTATTCTCTTTCATCTTTATTTTAATGCATTTTAATGTTCATGGACAATGAACTATTTGGCAGAAGCCATAGAGCATTTGAAAACCAAAATGTAAGGTACTACATATTATAGATCAATCAACTGAAGATAAAGAATTTCTAAAATGAAGATTTAAGTCAATGGAGAATCTAGATTGGCTTATAGAAACTTGACTCTCCAACATATTGGTGCAGGCACTGACTTCCCTA
Organism: Sciurus vulgaris; assembly: GCF_902686455.1. NCBI lineage: Eukaryota > Metazoa > Chordata > Mammalia > Rodentia > Sciuridae > Sciurus > Sciurus vulgaris. The sequence goes on from NC_136461.1 coordinate 75,454, forward strand.
ACAAGATTCAAGTTCAAAAAAATAAAAAATCAGTAAGTGAGGCCAGGCCTGGTGGTGCACAACTGTAATCTGGGTGTCTCAGGAGGTTGAGTCAGGAGAATCATGAGTTCAAAGCCAGCCTCGGCAAAAGCGAGGTGCTAAGCAACTCAGCAAGACCTTGTCTGTAAATAAAATACAAAATAGGGCTGGGGATGTGGTTCAGTGGTTTCATGCCCCTGACTTCAATCCCCAGTATCAAAAAAGAAAGAAAGGAAGAAAAGAAAGAAAGAAAAAAGAATCAATCAGTGTGAAAAATTAAAAAGTTTCTGCACAGCAAAGAAAGCAGGAACATGGAGAGACTACAGAATGGGAGAAAATCTTTGCCAGTTACTCTTTTAACAGGGGATTAATATCCAGAATATATAAAAAACTCAAAACACTTTACACCAAACAAAATAGTAACTCAATCAAAGAATAACCAAAAGAACTAAACAGACATGTCTCAAAAGAATAAAAACAAATGGTCAACAAATATATGGAAAAAATGTTCAACATCTCTAATAATCAGGGATATGCAAAGCAAAACTTCACTGAAATTTTACCTCAACATTAAGAATACAAATATAAATGTGGGGGAAGTGTTCACTCAAACATTGTTGGTTGAACTGCAAACTGGTGCAACCACTCTGGAAAGCAGCATGGATATTCCTCAAAAAACTAGGCCACGTGATCCAGATATATACTACAGTGATACTATAAACATCAATATTCATAGCAGCACAATTCACAATAGCCAAGTCATGGAATCAGACCAGTTGTCCATCAACAGAGGAATGGATACAGAAAATGTGGTTTATAGACCCAGTGGAGTTTTATTCAGATGTAAAGAAGAATGAAATTGTGGCATCTGCTGATAATGGATGGAAGTGAAATAAACCAGACTCTCAAGTGAAGAGTTTAACGTTTCAAATGTAGAAGCTAGAGAGAAATAAGGAAATATAAGGGGGAATCCCATGAAAATAGAAGGATGGTCAGTGGAGAGAGGAAGGGGATTGAGGGGGAGGGAAGAGGGGAGAGAAGGTAGAAGCACTGGGGATGCAATGGAATAAATAGTATTCCATGCCTGTCTGCCTACATCAAAAAGGACCCCACCATTACGTATAACTAAAATGCACTAATGCATTTTTAAAAGAGGGAAAATATACAGATACTGTCAATGAAACTGTGACTTTCTCAATGAAACTGTGGCTGATGAGGTTAGTTACATGAAAACTGAGAAATAACATTTTAATAAATTCTGGCTCTGTTAGAAATAATATATTTAAATAACTAAGTGGGCTGATATTTTTCTACTACTTCAATGCTGAGAAAAATGAGCCATTAAAACATTAAGGAGCAGCTGCGGTTGAGGCTCAGTGGTAGAGCACTCGCCTAGCACATATGAGGCAGTGGGTTTGATCCTCAACACCACGTGAAAAATAAGTAAATAGAGGTACCTAAGACAAACATTAAGCAAACACGTCATGGAGTGCACTGCGGCCCCTCCCCTCGGGCTTGGACTCTCCCTCGGGTTCCTCCCTCCCTGCCCAGCTCCTCAGAAACCGCCAGGCTGGCCATGTTAAGATGATGAGCGTCAGAGCCCCGGGGAAGGGGTGCTTCTGTGAGGCAAGCGGGCTCACAGCCGGGCTGCCGCAGCACCCAGACCCAGGGCTGGGCACTCCTCACCCTGCACACCTTTTCTTCGCCTGCCACTGGTCCATCCAGAAACTTCTGAGGCATCTTCTTGAGGCTGCTGAGGAGAAGGGAGTTCTGGTCATCCCTAGAGGCATGACCCACAAGAGTCCCCAAGCCAGGCTCCTGCCTGGGGCTGCTCTGAGGAAAAGCGAGATCTAGGCGTCCCTAGAGACACGACCCACAGTGTCCCCAGGCCAGGCGTCTCCCTCAGGCTGCTCTGAGGAGCAGGAGCTCTGGGCCTCCCTGCAGCCTAATTCACAGCGTCCCAGAGACAGGCCTCTCCTCTGGGACAGGCTCTGGTCCTCACCCTGAAGAAGGCAGACAGAGGGTCAGCCGATATCTGCCCTGAGTGCCCAGAGCAGGGCACTACCCACTGCTCAGAGGCGGTGCCACTCGTGGGGAGCCCTAGTGAATCTGTCCGCACTCTCCTCCACCTTCAGTTGTACTAGATAAAATCTGTTCCTACTGTTTTAACTAGGCCTGACTGTTTATCTGGGGCGTCACCAGCATTCAGAATTCCCAGAGATTCTGGACAGTGTAATCTTGTGTTCTTCCGTCAGCTTTTGCCCTGCAGGACCATGGGAGCAGCTTGCCACATGCTAGCCCAGGCGCCCTGGAGGACTCTGGCAGAGTAAATTGGGGTTCTTCCCATGCAGCCCTCACCCAAGAAGCCTATATGGGCTCCAAGTAGCACATACCCCCAGGATTCTACCATGAATCCCTTCTACAGAGGTTTCCAGGAGCTGCAGACTACACAGTCACCCAGGTACCCCTAGGGATGGGCAAAGTGGTCTGGTGTTCTGTCCATGCAGCCCTAACTGCAGAGAATTCTGGGAGCTGCAGGTCCTCAGGATCATGAGCATTGTAGTCTGGTGCTATGCTGGTGCAGCCCACACTATAGTGGGTCCTTGGAGCTCTGAGCCCTTAGGAATTCTGGGTATGGTAGTCCATTCTACTCAGGCAGCCCTAACCGCAGAGATCTCTGAGAGCTCTGATCCACTGATTATTCTGGGGAATTCAGTCCATCCTACCTAAGTTAACCTCACCATCAAGACTTCCAGGATGTGCAGACAACAAGCCTGCTGAGGCACCCCAAAGAGTCTGTGTAGCGTAAAACAGGCTCACCCATGCAACTTTCAACAGGAAGATGTCTGGGAGCTGCAGGCAGTGGTGTCTGTGTCGTGGGGTGCAATTTTAAGAATAGATTGACCACCACTGAGAAGTCCAAAACTAGGAGTCTTTATTAGCCAGCCAACTGTCTCACACAATGCCCAATATGGCTATTGGGAGAAGAGCCCCAACCATAGGGTTTCAGGGGTTCTTGTACCATCAATCATAAGTGTCTGTTCCTATGATTCAAAACTATAAACTAACACCATGAGATTCAAAATCATAAGCAGAAGGGGAAGTGGGTCAAAATGACCTTAGTTGGGTACAAGTTAAAGAATGGTTACTAACATCTAAACAATCACTGTTGACATAGTATCTTGTCTAAGAAAAATAGAAATCAAAAAGAGAACAATTTTACATTATATAAGAATTGCCATTTTGTGTTCCCAAACCTGCTATGCTAAGCAACTCTTGATGGGTACACAGGTGGGGTGTTCCATGGGAGAAGCATTTCCTACATAACATGGAGTCTCAGGGTAAAATGGAGTCTGTTTTGTCTTTGCCTGTGTAGCCTGGCCTATAACATTTCCATGGAGTCAAGTATGTCAACTCATCACACCTGGACACCTTCAAAAATTCAGGGTGATGTAGTTCTATTCTCTATCCTGCAGCCCTCACCACTGAGGATCCTGGTAGCTGCAGTCCCCTGAAGATTCTGAGTAATGTGGTCCAGTGGTTTGCCTGTGTGCCCCTGCTGTATGGGCCATGAGAACTGCAGGTGACATGCTTGCCTTGGAAGGCAGACCTGACTGTGGAGGCCTCTGGGAAACTCAGGTTGCACACTCACCAGGTTATCTATCCCCAGGAGTTATGGGTAGTACAGTCTGGCCTTCTGCCTGCACAGCCATCTCTGTGGAGGTCTCTGGGTGTTTAAGGTCGTACACTTACATGACCACCACCCCCTCAAGGATTCTAAGTAGTGTAGTTAAGTTCTTTGCCCTACAGTCCTCACCACAGAGGATCCTGGGAGCTGATGGCACTAAGGTTTGTGGTTAACACAGCCCTGTGTTTAGCCTGTTCACCACAAAGGATCCTGAGAGCTAAAGTCCCCCCAGGATTGTGGGTAATGCAGCCAGTGTCTTCCCCACTCACCACAGAGGGTTCTAGGAGCTGTAGTCCCTGAGGATTGTGTGTAACGTAGTGCAGTGTTCTTGCTCAATTACCACAGAAGATCCTGGGAGCTACAGTCCCTGAGGATTGTGGTTAATTCGTTGCACGATTGTTGTCTGAAATGCTTGAGGGTCTCCTGCTATGTTGGACAAACCCTGTCAGCAACACTGGAGGGTCACCTTGTGGACAAAACCTGTCGGCAACACCAGCAAAGCATGGAATAAAGGACCCAATCTCTGTGCACTGAGGTCTGAGGAGAAGAGCTTTATTCAGGAAAAATGGAGCACTTGTTACATAGGAAGCTGCTTCTGTCTTTACTGTGTATGACACTATCCTTTATATGCTTGCAGTTAAACTAGCCATGCATCTTAAAGGTCAAGCCTTACATAAGCAGTTACTAGCCAGTCTAGTCCATATGGCAGAGTATGGGTGGGTAACAGAAAGGAAAAAAATGGTCATGTGAACATAGGAGGTGACAATTTCTCAAACTACAGAACATCCTGTTCAGAGTACAGGAAAAGGGGTATAGGACCCTAGTCCCTGAGTAGCCTGAAAGGCACATGCCATGTCAGCCTCCTTCCAGGGGGCAGGGCAGAGTCCTAGTCCCTGAGTGGCCTGTTTGGAATGTCTGTCTCCCAACAGAAAGCCACATAGGCCTCCTTCCAGGAGAGAGGTCCCACAGTAACTCAGGCTATTGGTCTGTCTAAGCACAAAAGATACTAGGAGCTGCAACCCCTGAGGATTCTGGAAAATAAAGTCTAGTGTTTTGTTTGTGCAGCCCTGCCAGGAAGACCACAGGAGCTGCAGACCCCATGCTTTCCCTGGTACCCTGGAGAGTCTAGGTAGTGTGCTCCACCAATACAACCCTCACCATGGAAACTCTGGAAGTTATGGGGTTACAGGGTATGCAGTCACCCTAAGGGATTCTGAGCACTGAAGTCTGGTATTCTGCCCTTACATCTCTCACCCTCAAGGCTCCTGGGAACTGTAAGTACCCAAAGGTTATGGGGAGTGAAGTCCGTCATAAACTTCGCAGCTCTCACCCCAGAGTCTCCTGGGAGCTGCTTGCCACATGCTCACCCAGCCGCCCCTGAGGACTCTGAGCAGTGTAGTCCAGCATCCTGTTGCTCAGCACTCCCATAAAGGACCCTGGAAGCTTCAGATCATGTGCTTGCCCTAGTTCACAGAGGATTCTGGGTAGTGTATCCTGCCCAGTCAGTCCAAGAATTCTTTACAAAGACCTCTGGGAACTGCAGACCACATGGTTGCCCAGGAGCTCCCATGAATTGTTGGCAGTAATTCTTCTGACCGTGCAGTTCTCACCACAGAGGCTCCTAGAAGCAGTGGACCCCTGAGGATTGTGGGTAGTGTAGGCCAGCATTCTGCCAACATGACCCTTAGTGTATGGCCCAAAGGAGCTGGAGGCCACTTGCTAACCCAGGTACCCTAAGGATTCTGGGTAGCGCAGTCAAGAAACTGCCCACAGAACTGTGGGACTTGCCAGAGGGCCCACCCTCCTGTAAACAGACTCACCCAGCAAACCCCAGCATCATCAGATTTCTCCTTAAAAAATTATATAGTTATGTAATGGAAAGAACTCTTTAATACAGCCATAATTGGAAATAATCATAATTCTATAATATCAAAAATCCAATTAATGCACAGATTTCTTCAGCTATTGCAAACAAATTTTAGAGTTAGAAGAACAAATTAGGTTCAAACTAGGAGCACCCACTGCATTTGATTAATGTCTTAAGTCTTCATTTTCTTGTCACCTACTTATTGACAAACGTAGTTAATTTATACTGTAGAATCTCCAAGTCTGTGTTTTGCTTCTTTGCTTGTTTTGTTTTTTCTTGTAATGCCTGGGGTTGAACCCAGGCCCTCACACATGCTAGGCACCACTCGACCTCTGAGCTATAACCCTACCCACAAGGTTCTTGTAAAAGACACAAATATAACACTTATACCTAAAGTAACTTTTAATTTTAACATATCAATTTCTCAATATTTCTCATGTACTTTTAACACTGTAAGAAAAATTAGTCATTGAAACATGAATAAAAGCAAGCAATGAGGTTCGCCTCAGGCCCCAGGGAAGTTCCAGGCCCTGGGCCCTCCCTGCAGCACCTTGAGGTTGCACCTGTTTCTCTTTTCTGTGTCTCAGGATTTCTCCTCAGAAACACTCAATCTGCACAAAACACAGTGACATGCTATGATGATGAGCAGCTAAAGCCACAATAAGGAATGATTTTATAAAGTAAGTTCTGCTGAAATATCACCTGAGGAGGTAAAGAACATGGTACGATTTCTTCCTCAGCACATTGGGCAACGCACAGGCAGATTTTTCCTAATGGTTACGTCACATGGACCTCAGTCATCCTGAATCCACAGCGGCATCTCCATGGGTAGAAAACTGTGGTCCAAGAAGGAAGTTCTGGTCCTCACCAAAGACAAATCCCCTAGGCATCCCCATTCCAAATCTCCCCAGGCTAGTCCTCAGGATAAGGAAGCTCTGGTCCTCACCTTAGAGTCCCCAGGCATCTCCAGGCCATGGTGTCTCCCCAGGTGGGTCCCCCAGAAGAAGAAAGTTCTGATCCTCACTGTAGACATGGTCCCCAGGTGTTCCCAGTCATGGTATTTTCCCAGGTGGGTCCCAAGGAGAAGAAAGCTTGCAGAGAACACAGATACCAGCCCCCAAAAGCAAGTGTTTCATGGTGGTCAGAGAAAGCTGTTCTGAGCACCCCCTGCTGGCCACCATGGACAATGCAGGACACTGGGTGCCCACTGTTGAGAGATGCCCCTAGCCCCTTCACACAAGCCTCAGTGAAGCTCTGAAATTCATAGTTCTGATTATTCCAGGTCATGATTTTGGAAATCAAAATGAAATAGAATCCACCACCCTCAGTCTTGGTCAGAATGGATGGAGATAAAAAAAAAGCAAATACACAAAATCACATTTATTTCATATTTATCTGTAATAATGTATAGAAAACACTGGAATTTTAAAGCTTGGATTAAAAAAAATTTAAATCATTAACATCAAAATAGTACCCCCCAAAATTGAAGTACCCACATGTAAATCTGAAACTACAATCACACTTTTGGAAAATCTTGAAACATAGTATAAAGTGAAATAAAATAAATGTAGAGATGCTTCTTGTTCAGGTCTCAATATAGTAAGATGAAATTATCTCAAACTTGATCTTCAGATTCAGTGCAGTCCCAGTCAAATTCCCAGAAAGCTGTTTCTAAACCTAGGGTAGACACCACTGACTGCAAAAGAACACACTTCAAGAAAGCACGTATCAGGCTGGGGTTGAAGATCAGTGGTAGAGCACTTGCCTCGCACTTGTGAGGTACTGGGTTTAATCCTCAACACCTCCTAAAAATAATTAAGTAATAAGTATTGTGTCCACCTTCAACTAAACATATTTTTAAAAAGAAAGCACACATCTGGACTCCAGAACCTGTCAAAATACTCCACAGACTTGCTTTTAAAATGTAAAACTATAAAACTCTAGATGTGCAAGACCACGTATTTCATGATTAGGTTTTAAATACAGCCCCAAAACAAATTCATGAAAGAAAAATTATAATGTGGACTTTTTTAAATTACTCTGTGAAAAATCATATTAAGGAATCAAAAGGACAAATCAAAGACTGGGTAAAACATTTGGAAAATACATATATAAAATAAATTTGTGTCCAAAAAAATAGTAAGTCCAGCCACACCACCTGCCTACAGTTACCACCCAGTATAGGTGTCCTTTCAAACTATTAACCCACTAATTAGGTTACAGCTCTCATAATACAGTCATTTTGCTTCCTGCATTAACACAGGAGCTTTTGGAGTACACATTATATCCAGGTCATAACATGGAGTAACTCCGTCTAATATTCTCTTAAAATAAATTCCCAGATGAAAAACTATGCCCCTATGTGTGAAAACACTTTGAAACTCCAAAGAAGAGACAGCATGTGGAAGTTCATGTCTCTGTCAAGGAGCACTCCAGGTTTAGCTCTGTCCTGAACAGCAGCAGGCAACACCTGCAGGTCATTTATGCCACTTGTGGGCCCTGGACATAGCTGGGGCCACCTCAATCCCTCTGCAGGTCACAGAACAGCCTTCAGAGCATGAGGCTGCAGGCCTACAGGTACACAGATGCAAAACATTCCAGGAAACCCACCAAAAAATAGGCCAAATCTAAAACTAAAATTAAATTCAAATAAATTCCTAAATGAAACTGGAACGATGAGCAATTAACTAAACAGAACATTAAAAACAAGATTTTTTGAAAAAACAGATGCTGAAAAATTCAACTTAAAGGCTGTACAAAAAAGAATCCAAAACACTAAAGAGAAACAGAAGGCTAGCCATGTCATTGGCACAAAGCCTGGCATTTACCCTAACACTAGCAATAACCCAGACCTAATTCTACAAAGAAGACCCATACCCTATTCCAACCCCAATCCCTACCCCTACCCCTAATTCTAGCCTTAACCCAGCACTAACCCTAGACCTAGCCACAGCCCTAAATGTAGCCCAAAATCAAACCCAAACCTTAGCTCCAACACTAACCGTAGCCCTAAGCCTAACCCTAACCGGGTCTTGACCCTTGACCCCTGATCCTGACCCCAACCCTGACTTTGACCTTGACCCTCACCCAGAATTCTAATTGGCAGTGGGGAGGTTAATCATTTGATTGTTCCACTACCCAGTATCCTGTAAGAACTCTCCTAGGATACCCAGTGGTGAACAGGGACTGTACGTTACTACATTATTCACAATGCTAAGTGGAGGAAGCTCCCAGGATGCCTTCATTTATCAGGCAGTCATCCACCCACAATCTGAAGGGTGGAAGCCTGAAGGCTACCCTGCAGTGAGCAGCCAAATCGTGGGGCTACGTTTACAGTTCCAAGTGGAGGAAGCACGCAGGGCACCCGTAGTGAGTAGCCATATTGTGGAACTACATTACCCACAAATCTAGAAGTATAGACTGGGTAGAAATCTCCCAGGGTTCCCTGCCTGGGAGAAGACAAACTGGGAGACTGCACTACACACAATCCCAGGAGGAGCAGAAACCCCCAGTTTCCTCTTGGTGAGCAGGCAAAATTTTGGGACGAGTTACTCACTTTCCTACATGGACAAACACTCCCAAGATCCCCCATGTTTAGTAGACAGTACCTGGGACTACACTGCCCCAAATCCTATGAGGTAGGAAGTTCTCGAGTTTTCCTTCAGTCGGAGGGCAAATTATGGTACTACATTTCCCGCAATCCTTAGGCAGAAAGTTCCCAGGAACCCGATGCAGTGCAAGGGCTAGGACCAGACTACACTAGGACTACATTGCCCATAATTCCTAGGGGCAGACCGGTCCCAGGTTCCGCCACAGAGAGCGAAGAAATTTTACTACCTTACCCGTGATTCTAAGGGGAGAAAACGCCAAGAATCCTTCACAGTGAACAATAACTCCCCATCCTAAGATGAGCAGGAACTCACAAAATTTTCCGAAGTGAGTAGGTAAAACCTGGGACTACATTACCCACAATCCCAAGGAGTAGGAAGCTCCCAGTATACCCAGCAATGAGTAGGTAAGTTACAGGACTACATTACCCACAATCCTAAGGGGGTAGGAATCCCAGGATTCTCTGCAGTGAGGGGGCAAATCATGGAAATACATTACCCACAATGCTAAGCAGGGGAGAAGCTCCCAGAATCCTTCCCCGTGAGTCATAAATCCAAGACCTCATCCACAATCCTAAGAAGTGGGCGGAGAAACTCCCACAATTCCCTGCAGTGGCCAGGCACAACCTGGGACTACAGTGCTCACAATCCTGGAGTGGAGAATGGCGGGGGTCCGGGGGAAGCTCCCAGGACACCCAGTGGTGAGCAGGCAAATGGTGGGACTATGCTAACTACAGCCCTAAGGGGAGGAAGTCCCTAGAATCGCCCAAACCAGTGCTAAACCCAAGACTACAGTACCCACCATCCTAAGGAGAGGAAGTTCCCCAGGTCTTATGCAGTGAGAGGGCAAATCATGGGAGTACACTACAAACAATCCTTTCTGGCAGCTCATGAATACTCGGTGATATCATTAACCTCACTAACCCTAACCCTGTGGCTAATCATTGCCTAGCCCTACCCCTAACCCTAACATTACTTGGAATCCTTAGGGTTGGAGGGCAAGCATGGAAACCTTAAGTTATCATGGGTCTCCTGACAGGTGTGTGTGCAAAATGCAGGACTACAAGATCCATATTTCTAAGGGGGAGGAAGCTCCCAGAATCCCCTATGGACAACCAGGAAAACCCTTACCCAAACTGTAATCCTGAGGCCTGAAGTTCAGCATTTTGCTGGCTCTCCATGGGAGATCCTGGGATCTTCAGCCCTCTTTGGACTGTAGGTCATTTAGTCCAGCATTTTGCCCACTCACAGAAAGTGGTGGAAGGGATGCTCCTGAAAGCTTCTGCCCTGAGAACGCTTAGTAATGTAGTCCAATGTTTTGCTGGTTTTCTGTGTAGGACCCTGAGATCTTCTGCCCTCTTAGAATTGTGGGTAATTTAGTATCATTTCACCAGCAAGTGGGGGAGGGACTTCTGTGATCTCCATCCTCTGAGGATTGTGGGTAATGTAATCCAGTGTTTTGCCCACACACACTGCTGCCAGATGTGCATGTAAGCTGCAGGCTGCATGCTTACCCTGGTACCCTGAAGATTCTGAGTACTGTGCTCCAGAGACCTACCCATGCAGCTGTCACCACGGAGGAATATCAGAGATGTAGCCTGCACATTTTCCCCCAGGAAGCCCCAGGAATTCCGAGCAGTGTACTCCAGAATCATTCCTGTACAGCCCTTGCCATGGAGGCATGGGAGCTGCAGTCAGCATGTTCACATGGGCAAGCTCAGGATCTCTGGGCAGGGAAGTCTGGTCTTGCAGAGACCACTTGGAGGTGCAGGTGCCCACAGTTCATGGTTAATGTAGTCTCACTGCTCATGCAGCCCTCATCCCAGAGACTCCTGGAGCTGCAGTTCACTCCCAAGGACTGTAGCGGTGCCCTCTGGCATTCTGCTGCTCAGCACTCATCATGGAGGCCTTTGAAAACTTCAGGCCATGTTCTTGCTCTGGTACCCCAAAGATTCTGGGTCGTGTAGCTCAGTCACTACTGAGCTGGGTTGCCTGCCCAGCCCTCTCCAGAAAGAGAGCAGCATGTTTTCCCAGGCACCTCAGGGATTCTGGGCAGTGTAGTCTGGCACCTACCAGCACAGCTAGCACCACAGTGGCTCCTGGGAATTGCCAGACAACCCACCTCACTGAGTGCAGTCACCCAAGAAAGCCCTGTTGCCTTCTATTAAAAATTTTAGTAACAGTAGAAAGAACTCTTTACATTGATACATCAATGTCTCAATATTTTTCACTTTCACACTAAAAAGTGAGCCATAAAAGCAAGCAGTGGGGTGGCATTAGCCTTCCCCTCAGGCCCCCACGAGGCTCCAAAAACTGGGATCCCCATGCCTCCCCTGTACCACCCTGAGTTTGTGTCTCAGTGTTTCTCCTCTCAGCGTTCTGAGACTTCACCCCAGAAATACAAACAATCCGTAAACATACTTCAGCGTGTTGTGATGATGCGCAGCCAAGGTCTCAAAAACACCCTTTTGAAAAGTTAAGTCCTGCTAAAATAACACCCACAAAAGTAAAGAATGTGGTAGAGCTTCCTCCTCAGCACGTGGGCAGTGGACGTTCTCCCTCACCTTTTCTTCAGATAGACTTGTTATCCTGAAGCCACAGTGGTATCTCCACATGTAAGTGCCAAGGAGACATGGACCCCAGGTATCTCCAGCCATGGCGTCTACCTGGGTGGGTCCGGAGGAGAAGGAAATTCTTTTCACCACAGTCATGGCCCGCAGGTGTCCACACCCATAGTCTCTCCCATGGTGGGCCACAAGTGTGTGGTTAGGATTGCCTCACTGTGGACACATACCCCAGGTGTCCCCAGCCATGGCATTTCCCCAGGCGAGTCCTGAGAAGGAAACTTGCTGTGGGCACAGGACCCCCATCCCTGGCAGGCAGAAGATTCAAGGGAATTGAAAAAACTCGCTCTGAGGACCCTTGCTGGCCACTGTGGGCAGCTGAGGGTGCTCAGTGCTCACTGTTCGGCAGTGGCCCTGCGCCCCCTTGTGGCAGTCCTGTGAAGCTCTGAAATTCATAGTTCTGATTTTTTAGGCCATAATTTTGGAAATCGAACAGCAGTAGAACCCACCATCCACGTTTGGTCATAATGGATAAAGACAGCAAAAAGTAAAATGCATGGTCAATAGGCAAAAGTCCATTGATTTCTTATCTATTGGTAAAAATATCTAGGAAAAATTGGAATTTGGAAAATAGAATAAGAAAAAAATCTTAAACAATACCATTTACAATAGCACCCCAAAACTGAAAATTTAAAATATAAGTTTTAGAGGCATGGCTGCCACTGCTGCAGAAGGCAACAAGAGCATTCAAATAGCAGATAACGTTTTTTCAGATGGTGTTCCTGCAGATTCTGGGGAAGCTGCTAAGAATGCAGGTCACACAGGTCATTTGGCAGCTGGTGAAACACAGCCAGAGGGCTCCCCTGCAGAAAAGTTCACAGGTCAGGTGATGCAGAACCCACAGGTCCTGGCAGCTCTGCAGGAGCAACTTGACAATATTTCTCACACTTCTTCCACTTACATCGACTCTTTACCCAGAGCAGTCAAGAGGAGAATCAACGCGCTAAAGCAGCTCCAGGTGGCGTGTGTGCACAGAGAGGCCAAGTTCTACGAGGAGGTGCGCCACCTGGAGAGGAAGTATGCAGTCCTGTACCAGCCTCTGTGTGACAAGAGGAGAGTTCATTACTGGCAACATGGAGCCCACAGACGCAGAGTCGGCGTGGCACAGTGAAAACGCAGAGGACAAGCTGACTGGAGACATGAAAAATAAAGTCACCATAGCTGAGAAAGCAGCAGAAGAGCCAAATTCCAGAGGAATCCCAGAGTTCTGGTTCACCATCTCCAGAAATGTGGACATGCTCAGTGAGCTGGTGCAGGAATATGATGAACCAATCTTAAAACACCAGCAGGACATTAAAGTGAAGTTTTCAGACCCTGGCCAGCCTGTGTCATTTGTGTTAGAGTTCCACTTTGAGCCCAACCCAGTCCTGACGAAAACATACAAGATGAAGTCAGAGCCCGACAAGGCCAACCCCTTCTCCTTCAAAGGTCCCAAAATAGTGGACTGCAATGGGTGCACCACTGACGGGAAGAAAGGCAGAAATGTCACAGTCAAGACCATCAGGAAGGAACAGAAGCACAAGGGGCAGTGCACTGTCAGGACCATCACTAAGCAAGTCCCCAACGAGTCATTTTTCAACCGCTCCAATCCTCTGAAAGCCTCAGGGGATGAAGAAGCACTAGATAGAGCCCAAGTCCACGTTAGCCTTGACTCTGAGATCGTACACTTCTTCCATGAGCAGATAGTGCCCTGGGCTGTGCTCTACTTCACTGGGAGGCCATCGAGGAGGACGACAATTTTGAAGAAGGCGAGGAAGGAGAGGAGGAGGAATTGGAAGGTGACAAGGAGGGAGAAGACAAGGATGATGCCAAAGTTAACCCCAAGAAAGAGCCCACCCAGCCAGCAGAGTGCAAGCACCATGACCAGGCGGGTAGAGTGCGCAGCCTTACCTGATCACACATTTGTACCTGAATACAGTGTTTTCAATTTGTACAGAATAGTTAGAGTATTCTATTAAAGTTGTGAAACACGAAAAAAAAAATATATATATATATATATGTATGTATGTATGTTTTAAATTGCAATTACACTTTCAGAATACTGTGGAACACAATTAAAAGAAATCAAACAAAATATAAATAAATACATATATTTCTTATTTAGGTCTCTACATAGTCAAGATGAAATTCTCTCAGACTTGATCAGCAGATTCAGTGCAATTACTATCAAATTTCCAGCAAAGTTTCTGAACCTAGGATGGATGACACAGACTTCAGAAGGACAAAGAACTCACATATCTGTATCCCAACATCTGTCAGAAAGCTGAAGTAGTGAGGAAAACTTGATGCAGTGAAGGAATACACATAGATAATGGAGATGAGTGACACCCTCTACATACAGGGAGCTGATTTTGCCAAAAGGGAAAAAAAAAAAGACCTTCAGTGAAGAAAGGAGCATCTGCTGCATAGCTGGTGATGGAGCGTTTGGAAACCATATGGGAGAAATGGACATAGAAAACCTTTACAAGGTTCACAAAACTCACTCTAAATAATCCATAGAATGTGAAATTGTAACAAGTCTAGAAGAAAATACACATGACCATGTTTCATTATGAGTTTTAAATACAGATCCAAAACAAATCCCTGAAAGAAAACTTGATCATTTGACTTTATTAAAATTGAAAATGTTGCCACGCATGATGGTGCACACCTGTAATCCCAGCTACCAGGGAGGCTGAGGCAGGAGGATTGCAAGTTTGAGGCCAGTCTGGGAAACTTAGCAAGAACTACCTCAAAATTAAAAATTTAAAAAGGACTGGGAATAAAAAGAACCATGACTGGGCTGGAGGATGGCAGTGACAGTCCAGCAGATGTCCTGGGTCACAGCTAGAATGTCTCTGGCCATGGCAACGGTCTCTTGGTTAGCCACCAGAGTGGCCCACACAGCAGCAGGCTGTCCTCTTCTGTGATGCAAACATGCACAAAGCACTGTTCTGCATGCTGGCCAGATCAGGAGCCTGTCGAGAGCCTGTCAGTAGCAGCTCTGTGCAGAGCTGCGGTTATGCCGAGCCTCTAAGACACAGTCACTTAGCTCTTCCACCGAATCATAACCACGGAAGAAACGTGGAACTGCCCTTAGTGACTTGTCCTACGAGAGCCAAAGGGACTTGCAGGACTGATTCAGTCAGGCTGGAACACCCCAAAATACATGAAGCTACAGAGGAAAACTGCTGAAAATAAATGTGTGAGACACACCTGGAGCTGAGTTGCTCCATCATAAGCAATTATTAGAGGCCACTTAGGTCGAGAGACCCACTGAGAACTGCAGAACTGGGCTCATGATGGCTCTGTCCAAACCCTGGTGCTGAGAGGCCCCACCAAGCTCATCCAGCTCAGCTACGAAGATCACCTTGGGGTGACTCCAGCAGCACCCGCATCTCCCCACCTCCTTTTAGTGTCTGCCTGAGGAAAGCTCAGGGCTGCCAGGGAATGTGCCATGCCTTAACCAACCCCTGACCACAGGCCCCTGACCTCCCTTCTTGAAGCACTTACTAAAAGGGCATAGAGTTGAACATGTATGGCTCAGGAAGGCCTTGCTCAGACCTGAGAGCAACTCCTCTCAAAAACACTAATCCAGAAGAACAAGCCATCTGCAGTCTCTGCAGACAGAGCCCTGGACATAGCCATCAACACTGCTGGCCTGGTCATATCTGCACCAACCATTGGTTTGTCCTTTTGCACATCACTGATTCCCACACTCACGAGCTCCCACTCCCTTACACTTCCTTTAGAGAGCCCAAATTGCCTCTACACAGTGGAAACAGAGCTCAGCTCCTGCCTCTACCATTGGTAGTTACTGAATAAAATCTCTTCCCATTCCTTTGACTGATGTCTGGCTATTTATCTTTGACATCACTAGAAGTGGAAATTCAGAAGAGAAGGAAAAGAAGTAAATTCAGGAGAAAAGAAAAAGTGAGTTGGGGTCCTCCTTAAGACCCTAGCCCTGCACTTGACCAGGCCAAGCACTGCTGTAGCCCGGGGACCAGGAACAGCAGAAGTATGAAATACCAGGTCCTGGGTGGGCATGTGCACCTGTACAGAGCACCTGACAGGTCACCCTTGTGCCCTTGGGCTGAGACCAGAAACAGAGTCACCCAGAAGCCTCTGGGAAGTATAGTCTTCAAGACAGAGTGACAGCCAGAAACTAACCTGGTTTCAAGATCATGGGTTTTAAAAAAAAGAAGTTGAATACCAGCCCTCACTAGAGGATCCTAGGAGCTGCAGGCCACATGCTCGCCAGGCACCCTGAGGATTCTGGATACTGCAGCCCATCTTCCCTGTGCAGTCCTCAGGCTCCTGGAACTTGCCGGATGGCCCACCCCACCAGCAAGCCCCAGCAGCAGCAGCTGGTTTCTTCCTTAAAAATTTTAGTCACATAATAGAGCCTTGAACATGGCAACAATGATATTATCACATTGAAATTAGGCAGGAATAATTCCTTAATATCAAATATTCAAGCAACATGCAACTTCTCCAGTAATTTCAAGTCAACTAGGAGCACCCACTGCATTTGGTGAGTATAGCTTAAGTCCTCCTCCCTTTTCTCTTCTTGTTTCCTACTTATTGACCAAAGTAGGTAAATTATACTGTGGAATTTCCCAATCTCTTCTTGCTTTGTTTGTTCTGCTTCTTCTTGCTGAGCCTGGGATCAAACCCAGGTCCTCGTATGCTGCACACCACTCTACCACTGAGCTGTATCCACCTGCATTTCCTAACAGAAATGCCACATTTACTTCTAAATCACATTTGAGTCTCACTGCATCAGGTTCTCAATACTGTTCCAGTATTTTAACACTGAAAAACATTGAGCTATTAAAACATAAATAAAAGCAAGTGATGAGGTAGCATTAGCCCTTCCCCTAGAGCCCCAGTGTAGCCCTGTGCCCTGGGACCCCAGGGTCAGTCCCTGAACTATCCTTACATCCTGGTCTTAGAATTTCTCCTTTATATGTCCTGTATTTCTCCCTGGAAACACATGCAATTCAAAACAAAGTGCTTCCACATGCAGTGATGATGAGCAGCAAAGCTTCAGTGTTGATCTCTGTGCCAACATTACCTAAGACAGTTGAGGAGACCGCAGCATTCTTGTCAGCTTATGGGCAATATACAGAGCCTTTTCCTCCTTCTTCCTGGACTTTACTTCAGGCTGACCTCAGTCCTGAGCCACAGCAGCATGTACAGTGGCCAAGGAAAAGTTGTGTTTTTTTCTGAGAACCTAGGGGTGGGTTCCCACTCAGTGGTGCAATGGTGTATAGCATCATCTGCCCCAGCCCTGTCCCAAACCTAGACCCTAGCCCTGATCCTAACATGGTCCCTGCCTACACCATAAGCCCCACCAGCCCCAGCACCAAACCCTAACCATCTGATGCTAATTCTCTAGTCCTAGACCAACCCTGCAATCCTAACCCTTAACCCTGTCCTGACCTTAACCTGCACCATGCCTGTAATTCCCTTGTGCTGGGGTGGAGACCCCAAAAAGCTCTGGAGGCTTGGGCCACAATATCCATGGAGGGGAAGGCAGGCAATGGGCCCTGATGCCAGGGACAATCTACACCCAGGCTGGGTTCACACCCTGGACCCCTGCTTCAGGCCCCTCCTCAGGTAGGTGGGGTCCCATCATGCCTGCAGCTGTCTGCGAGGCCCAGGGCTCCAGTTCACCTGGGCACCTGTGGAATCTAGATGGAGGGCAGCTCCTTCTCCTGGTGAGCGCTGCCCTGTCTGTCCTGTTCTCTCCATTAACTGGCCTTGGTGTGCTCCACCACCCCCAGCTGTGACAGGCAGGGAGGCAGCCCCTGCATGCACCTGAGGACTGGCCCACCTGACCCTTCCAGGTCTGCAGACTGCGACATTTAATTCAATCAACTGTCACTGATGGATTGCGGGGGCGCCTGGCTCTCCTTACAGTGCTTGACAGAGTTCCACTGAAGGATGATTGCAAAGACTCATCCTAAAAGGATTGCATGCCAGATGTATGCCTCCCTAGCTCAGATGTCATTCTGTGGAGTTTTCCTAATAATATATTACTCACTTCAGTCTGGGGATCTTGCTAGAGGTGATGGGAATAATTCTACAAATTTCCAGAAAAACTTCATGGAGACAGAACACACGTTGAAACCCTGTGATGATTAACCTCACAACAGCAGAATGTTTTTATTATGTTAAAAACCAAACACTGCATTTACTGGCACAGCCGGAACCTGTCGGGGCACAGAAATTTATATATAACAATGTTTCCCCAAGTTCTAAGCACAAAGCACCTCCCACAGTAGCTACTAGATATGGACCAGCTTATTTTATCAATGGCAAGCCCTGGTGATTAAGTAAGGATAATCTGTAAGGTTACTGTTTTCTCATAATCTTTTGGTAAAAACAATTCCTGCCTATGCTTTGGAAACTTCTTTGATTTTATTAGTCACAAGCCTGTCATCAAAGCCTGAAGAAAAATGTATATAAACCCAGCCTTCCCCAGAATAAAGTGGGAATGATTGCACCAGAACTAGAGTCTGTGTCTTTCATTCTCCATCCATCGCCGACGCTGTCTCCCCGCGCCCCCTTACCAGTGTGGAACCCATGGACTCCTGCTAGGGCTGGACCCCGGCAAGTGGCGCCCAACGTGGGGCACTCTGGTAAGCCCCCCATTTAGTTTCCTTCCTTTTCGAGACAGCTAGGATCCTGCCTGGGGTGTTGCGGACCCCTCGGCAGAGAAGGCCGAGAAAGGATAGGCAGGGATAGAAAGAACAGCTACCATGGGAGGTAGTGAAAGCAAAGAAAGAGCACTATTTATTGATATCACTAAGCACTTATTAACTAAAAGAGGAACGCATGTAGGAACAACTCAATTAAAAAGATTTTTTCATTTGTACAAGATGTGCCCCTTGGTTTCCTGAACAGGGTAACTTAGGTGTTAAAACCTGGAAAAATGTAGGCGATGCTATGCATGCACATCATAGATTATATGGCAATGAAAGAGTCCTCACCGATGCATTTGCGTTGTAGAATCCATCCATTGCCAATGCTTTTGCTGAGGCTGGCTTTGAACTCTCGATCCTCCTGCCTCAGCCTCCCGAACCACTGGGATTACAGGCATGCGTCACCACACCTGGCTCTTTGAGTTAATTTTTATATGAGGTTTCAGACTTGGTTCTTTTCCTTTTTGCCAGTGAATCATGTCCACTGTCCCTGCACCTTTGTTGACAGGGCCACCCTTCTTGCTCTGAATTACTCTCTCGACTTCGTGCAAAGTCAGCTGGCACATTTCTATGGGTCTCTTTCTCGTGTTCTGTTCTGCTCTGTTGTCCTGTGTCTCTCCTGCAGGTGGTCTTTAGGACTGAAAGAAGCGCACAGAGCCACAGTCCAAAGCAAATCACCTGAGAAGTCCCGATTTATTTTAAAAATGCACACACTTATATAGGGGCAGGAAGAGGCTGATTGGTTGGGGCATGAAACGGGGTGAGAGATGATTGGGAGAGCCTTGTTGCTGGGGGGGCAGGGTGATGGTTGATTGGGTGAGCCGTGTTGCTGGGGGTCTGGGCGGGGTGTCCAGCGCCCATTGGGTGCAAGTTTGGGCCTGCGGGAAGAAGTTATGAGGAGTAAAATCAGGAAGAGAAGCTCGGCCAGCGCCATGTTGGCACCTAAGGGGGGGTGACCTTATAAGGACTGTGGTCATGTGATGTGTAGGGAAACCTGGTGAACTAATGCCTCTGGCTTGTTCTTCTTTCAAACTGTTTTAGCAGTTATCCTTCTATCTTTCAACACAAAGTTTACATTAATGGTGTTTGTCTCCAAAAAAGTCTTGATATGATTTTGATAGGATGATAGAAATTTCATTAAGCCTGTGCATCCGTTTGGAAAGGTCCCATCTTTATTCTGTTGAGTCTTCTAATCCATGCATTTGTTTTACTTTTACTTGTGACCCTTGACTTCTTTCATTAATCTTGGGCATACAATCCTATACTTCTTTTTTTTTTTTTTTTTTTTTTTTTTTTTTTTTTAATTTTGAGACAGGGTCTCACTAAGTTGATAAGAGCCTCACTAAGTTGCTCAGGCTGGTCTTGAACTTGCAATCCTTCTGCCTCAGCCTCCCAAGTCACTGTGATTATAGGCCAGCTCATACTTTGTTTTATTTTCATCTGAGAATTCATTCATTCCTGTTTGTTGGCTGGTTGGTTTGTTTTGTTTTGTTGATTTTTTAGCAAGTGTCTCACTATGTTGCCCAGAATGGCTTCAAACTTGTGATCCTCCTGCTTCATCTCCTGAGTAGCTAAGATTACAGGTCTTTCCTTCATTCTAACAATTGCAAATACATTATATTTTTAATTTCCATGTCTACATGTTCATGCTAAGATGTGGAAATATAATTGATTTCTGTATGTTTACATTACAGAAGTAAGTTTAAGCTTAGCTGCAGGATTTGGATTTTGTTTATCATATTCCTTGTGATCTGGCTAAATTCACTTATTCTGAGACTATTTTGTGAGGAGGACTATTTGGAATTTTCTTTGCAAACACTCTGCCATTTGCAAATAGGGATAGATTTTTTTCTTTCTTTCCAATCTGTGTGCCTTCTATTTCCTTTTCTTGCCTTAATGAATTGGTTAGATCTTTCTGCTATATGTTGAATAAGGTAGGGGTGTGTGTGTGTGTGTGTGTGTGTGTGTGTGTTACAGAGATTGAACTCAGGAGTGTTTTACCACTGAGTTACATACCCAGCCCTTTTTATTTGTTTATTTTGTTTCCAGTCAAGGCCTAAGTTGCCAAGGCTGGACTTGAACTTACAATCCTTCTGCCTCAGCCTCCCAAGTCACTGGGATTACAGGTGTATGTCACCATGCCCAGCTTCTTAAACTTCTTAATATGGTCATTTGCATTGGGTTTTTTTTGTTTTTGTTTTTGTTTTTTGTTTATTTGTTTGTTTTGTTTTTTGTTTTTGTGGTGTTGGGGATTGAACTCAGGGCCTTGTGCTTGTGAGGCAAACACTCTGCCAACTGACCTATCTCCCCAGCCCAGTCATTTGCATTGGTTGATTTTCAAATACTGAAACAAGTTGAATCTCAGGAATGAACCCTATTTGATCATAGTGTATTACTGAATTGTTTGTTAATATTTTGATAATAATTGTTGTGTCTTTTTCATGAAGGACATGAGCCTGTAGATTTTTTGTTTGTATTGTCCTTGTCTGGTTTTGGTATCAGGGTAACACTAGCTTCAAAAAAATGACTTGACATTTGGTCTCTCCTTTCCATTTTTCTGGGAAAGATTGTGCAGAACTGATTTCTGTTTTTGCTAATTTTGTGGCACTGGAGATTGAACCCAGGGATGCTCTACTGCTAAGCTATACCCACAGCCCTTCCTTTAAATTTTTGAGACAGGGCCTTGCTAAGTTGACTAACCTTGAACTTGTGATCCTCCTGCCTCAGTCTCCCAAGCTGCTGAGATTACAAGTGGGCACCACCACACCCAGCTTTAGTGTAATTCTCCAAATGACTCTGGGTCTGGAAATGTTTTTGTTAGGAATTTTTTAAATTATTAATTCAGCTTATGTAACAGTTATCGGGTTATTAAGATGATCTATTTCATATTTGGTAAAATTTAGTAGCTACGTTTTTTAAGACATGGGTGCACTTCATTATTGTTGTTTGTGTGGAATTACTGTGATGCCCAAGTGGCCTCTGGAATGTCTGCAGTCTGTGCTGACATCCCTGTTGCCTCCTGGAGCTGGTGATGCTGACCTTCTCTCTATGGGCCTTGCTGGAGGTGGTCTGGGGCACCACCTCTTCAAGGACTCTGCCATTTCACAGGTTCCTCTGTGGTCGGCTCCTATGCTCTCAGCTGTTCATCTTTTCTTTTGTCCACACATTTTGCTCTTGTACTTCCAATAGCAGGAGCTGGACTGCTGGCTCCAAATATCTTGACTGCCATGGGCCTTTGGTGCTGTCACCTCCCTGAGGCCCAGCCCCTCCCAGAGTGTCCCCAAGAGCTGACAAGCAGTGTTCCTTCCTTCTTCAGTCCAGCGCATACTCTGTGGATCCCCTCAGGCCCGCTCTCTGACACATGGATATCTGCTGAATTTCCAGGTGGTTGGAGATTTTCCTGTTGCTTCTCTGTTCCTGATTTTTGGTTTGCTCCCACGGTGGGAGCAGAACATACTGTGCAATTTTGGTGATTCTGATTTTGGGGGTTTGTTCTACACCAAGGCCTGTTGGATCCTGCTTCATGTTCCACAGGAGCCCAAATGTTTATCCTGCTTCACTGGGCAACGTACTCCACAGACATCCTCGGGTCCTTTGGACAGTGGTGGTGTTGAGTTCTCTGTGCCCTGGCTGAGTTTCTGTCCAGTTCTCTGTCAGCTGTTGAGAGTGCTGACGTCTGCATGCTGCTGTGGGTCTGCCGTGCCTTGATGCAACTGTCAGTGTGCTTCATGTGTCTTGGAACTCGCCGCTGGGTGCACACTGGTGGGGAATTGTGTGCGACCTTGGTGGCTGCCCCCTCCCTTGTAGCTGGAAAGCCCTGGGTCTCCAGCACTCTGCTCTGTAGCCCAGAAGGCCGGCCCTGCAGGCAGGTCCTGTGGTGCTGTTCAGCAACACGACCTTCTTGAGACTTTCACCTTCAACCTGCAGGTGTCCTGGTGTTCCCCGAGGGTTTTCGTAGGAAGCTGACAATTGGGTCATGTTTCAAAGTCACTCTGTCTGATTAGTATGTTTACACAATTTACAGAGTTTGATTCTGCTACTTTATTTCTGTTTATACTTGTTGTATTTTATCCTCTTTTTGCATTTTGCCTTCTTGTGGTTTCTTTTCTTTTCTTTTCTTTTTTTTTTTTTTTTTTTTTTTTTTTTTTTTTTTTTTTTTTCAGTGCTGGGGATTGAACCCAGGGCCTTGTGCTTATGAGGTAGGCACTCTAGCAACCGAGCTATTTCCCCAGCCCTCCTGTGGTTTCTTGAACACTTCAAACTCAGTTCTGCCTCGGTGCTCCCATGCTGCACAGCGGCTGCTCACAGGTGTCACCTTGCTACACTGTCTGTGCCATCTCTACTCCTACTTGAGAAGCACAGACACCGACCTCCCTTTGCATCTCTTTCCTTGCATTGAGTTTCTGCCCTGAAAGCAGAGATAGTGTAAATCCCACTAACAAGTCACAGCAACCGTTAGAGGTAGCTAGGACTGACCCCAGGTCCCACAGCTAGGTGACAGCGGGGTTGTCTCAGCCAGGTCTGATTTTGTGTTTGATGCCCTGCTTCTTGTCCCTGACCTCTGCCAGGGCTTCCCTTTGGACTGGAAGCTGCCCCTGACATCTTCCACCAGGTCCATCCCTGGTCCTGGCACCCTCCTCACTGACCCGCATGGCTCAGTGTTCTGGGGTGAACCTGCCCAAGCCCATGTCACCTTCCAGGTGATGTGAGCAAACCTTTGACAAAAGGCTCTAATTCCTTCTGAAAATGGGTCGGATGCTTTCTGCTCTCACCCAGTGCTTCATGGGTGCATCATGGAGACTTTGGCAAGTTAAAGTTGGTATTCCTGAAAGATGGTTGTGTGAAAGGGGAGAACCTACATCCCTCAATCCCATGATACCCTACTGTGAGGCTTACAGAGGGAGACCCTGCATCTCTCAGTCCTGTGAGACCCTCCTGTGGGGCTCCCAGCAGACATGCCCTGTTTTATTTCATTTTTTTAAGGGATGCATAGGGACCCATCACCATATTGTGTCTTGCTTTCAGCTGGAAGGACCTTTGTGACAGAGTCTTTATTCTTTAGGGAAGTTTTTGTCTTTCTTTGTTTTTTTTTTTTTGTTGTTGTTTGTTTGTTTTTTTTTGTTTTGTTTTGTTTTACTGTAAACAAATGGAGTACAACTTGTTTCTCTGGTTGTACATGCGATTATCAAGAATACAAGCAACAATAGGTGTTGGTGAGGATGTGGGGAAAAAGGTACACTCATACAATTGCTGGTGGGGTTGCAAATTAGTGCAGCCACTCTAAAAGCACTAAAAGCAGTGTGGAGATTCCTTAGAAAACTTGGAATGGAACCACCATTTGACCCAGCTATTCCAGTCCTAGGCCTATACCCAAAGGACTTTCTTTGTTTTTGAGATGGTATCTCCAGGTGTTACCCAGGCTGGTCTGAGCTCCTGAGCCCCAGCCCTCCTCCCATCTCAGCCTCCTGAGTGCTGAGACAAGAACATGTCCCTCTACACCCAGCTGTCTCTCTTTTTAACCCTCTTTTTTATTTTCTCTGCTACCTTCCAATTCCTCACATAATCCAGACAAAAATACCCAAGATAAACCCTGCAGGATCAAGACCAGATGGTGGGGGGCAGTCTCAGGTCCTCAGATTGCAGGAAACAACTTCCTGACAGACAGCTCTTCCCTAAAGGGACCCAGGGATGAAACTCATAAAGAAGTGGTTCCTAACACAACGATGAAGATTCTGTATCACATGTGGGATTTATTTATGGAGTTTGTTTTTTGGAGGGAGATTTGCTGTCCCTATGGTGGGGGGTGGGGGGCTTACAGGGATAAGCAGAGGAGCTGGGGTCACACAAAGAGCTGGACACAGTTCAGGGCCCATCTAATGAGGCCTCGTTAACAAAGCCAACAGCACGAGTCAGGTCCTCCCTGCCCAGGGACCCATCGCACCAGGGCCAGGGGCCTCCCAGGAGCAGCATCCAGAGGTGTTAACCTGGGACCTCACCCCACTTGCAAGGAGGCCAGAGAGGGAGCTGCTGCTGGGCATGGCGCTCTGTCCTTCCTCTGCCAACCCATCCAGGAAAGGGCCACTTTCCCACCTATCCTTCCTTTTCATCCACAGACTCCCTGAAGAAGGTGCCCTCAGTTGGTCAGGAGCCTGCTTTTCCCCAGCTGAGCTGAGCCACTCATGTCAGGGTACCTCCAAGGACAAAGCTGCTCCACCACACTGCAGCCAGCCTGCCCTATTCACCGTGTGGAAGGACACACAGCCCACCTGTCCTCCCAGGCTGCCTGGGGACACCTGCACTCGCACCAATACAAGTTGAAAATGCCAGGGGACCTGGGCCTTCCTGGTCCCAGCTTTGCATTCTACAGACGGGAAGGAAGTATTTTTTTAGGTAAGCGTATAACCACAGGTAGTCTTTTGCTTAGGGAACTGTGATGGGCTGACAGATCTGGCTCCATGAGAATGTTATAGGCCAGACTCTAAGGGAAATGACTAAACAGACTCCATTTTTCTCTGAGAATCCATGTTATGTAGGAAATAAGCTTCTCCCATGGGAACACCCGCCTCTGTGCCCATCATCAGTTACTTGGTGTGACATGTTTAATAATATATAATGGCAACTCCTATGTAGTAAGAATTGCTCTCTTTTCATTCCTATTGCTCCTAAACAATGTACCATGAGAACGGTGATTGTGTGGATGTTAGTAGCCATTCTTTAGTTTGTACCTAGGTAAGGGTCATTTTGACCCACTTTCCCCTCTGTCGATGATCTCATGATGTTAATGTGTAATTTTGAATCATAGCAACACACACTTATGATTAATGTGATTTTTGGTATAAGAACCCCTACAACCCTGTGGTCGGGCTGTTCTCCCAACAGCCATTTTTTGGGGGCATTGTGTGAGATAGTCAGCCAGCCGGCTTAATAAAGACTCTCAAATTTGGACTTCTCAGTGGTGATCGGTCTATTCTTAAGTTGCGCCCCATACAGGAACCTTCACAGTTCATTGGTTATAGCAAGTGAAGATTGGGGTCCCAACAAACTTCCCATTGTCAAAAATCACAGAAAGGCATCAGGGGCTAGAGTTGCAGACCCAAGACAAACCCAGCTGACCAAGACCTTGCTTCTGTTCTGGGGCCATACCATTGCTTGTGGCAGCCACTGTCTACATGCACTGTTTAGTTTGGACTTGGTGACGCTAAAGTGGACTTTAAAACCAGAGCCTAAGCTGCACCAGTCACACTGCGACCACTCAGTGCCACACACAGCTCGTCCCGTCTTCATGGATGCTCTGGAGCAGGGACCTAGCCTGGAATAGCTGTCTGCTTTCCAGCCCCACCTGCCCCTCACAGGCTCTGCTCCTGTGGCCTGCACACACTTACAGTGCCTTTTATTTCCATTGCTTGGGCAATCAGAAGCATGGAGCTGCCTGGCTCTGCCTAAGCTGGGTCTGGTTTGCTCCCAGAGCCAGCTGATCACAAGTCATGCTCCTTCCTGTTAATTTAGAAATATCTGATTTATGTTGTGAAGATTAAGGCAAATAGAGGTGGCTCACTTCATGATGTCTGTGGAAACGTTTCATACATAATCTCGCTTGAGCCAGCCAACGCAGTGCCTTGGTCTCACTTTATAGACAGCAGTGGCCAGGGCAGGACAGGCTCTGCAACTTGGCCTCAGGTCGGGTTGCTGGCTGTCACAGCAGGGGCTCCACCTCATATTTGGTCACGTTCTACTCATTTATTGTGAATGTCCTAAGACATCCACACTGAATAAGAGCCTCAGCACTGTGGAGCAGCCACTGCAACAAGGCCATGGCTACCCCACAAGCCAAGCCAGGTAGAAATGCCTCAATAGGGCTGCCCTCTGCAGAGACCTGTGGTCATTGAGAAGGAAATATCAGTCTGTCACTTCTGCCATGCCCATATGCAGAGCCTTCCCTGCAGCATCCGCATGGATTCCTGGCCCTCAGCACCCAGGCCCGAGGCAGGCTTCAGCCACCTGTGTCCACTGACATTTGGGATGCAGGCCTCCTCTACCACCCCAGCTGGTTCTTGGAGAAGTCCCTGCTCACCGAGGGACACAGACCCTCCTGGTTAACACAGTACACAGTGTGTCACAGACTTGACTATGGCTTAAATCATAGCATTTCATTCACTTACAACTCAAGCCAAAGACTTAAAAAGTAAATCTACATCGGTCCAAACCCAGGGCACTAACAGACTATGAAAAAAAAATGAGAAATTAAAGGTATGATCTAAGACACACTTGCATCTCTGTGGCTGAAGTCCTTCCTTCCACTGTACTGGTTTTCCCTGAGTGCATTCCAGCTCTGTGGGCACCTCATCCACTTGATGCAGGGAACTCAGTCCCTCCCGTTGGCACACCACCTTGGAACCTGCACAGCCTCCCCTCATCCCTCCTGCTGCTTAGGGGAGTTGGGCAGAACGGAGCTTCATCTCCCATCATGTGAGGCCCGAGGTTAGGAGACTTACTCAACATCCTCAGAGGCAGAGGTGACTCAGACCCAGGGCCCAGGCATCTGGATTGGAGCCCTGTGCTCAACCCCTGGCCAGGAACTGAGGCAGAGATGTTTGGGAACACGCTCCTGCCCTCCAGACTTCACCTTCACTGGGAAGGAAAATCACACACATAAGCCAGTGCCCACATTCTCAGTGTGGGTTTGTTATGGAAAACAGACAAAGTCAAGAAGCACTCAGAGAGAACTCCAAACTGTTTTTTACACCCACAGGCCCAGAGGAAAACAAAACTCCAAATCCTGAACCTGATGCACAGGTTCTCACGACACTTGTAGGTTATTAGTCACCTTGGACCCATCCTGTCACTGGGGCTTTTTTCCTCTTTTCACAAAAATTCCTAATCTACGTGGCTGAAGGCCTTGTGCAGGCCTCTGACATAAAGCATGCTCACGGAAACAGATAAGAAGAAACTGCTTTTTTCACCGGCACCTGTTGCATTTCAAGAGGGAGTAGTCAGACTCCCAGGGCAGTTATTTACAATCCAAAAACTAGGGACCCATGGCTTTAGGCTTCCTGGAGAACGACTGAGAGAGGTGAGAGGAACTGACCTTCCCCAGGCACTGATTTTTTGCCATAAGGTCTGGATTTGCCCTCACAGCTTGTGTGCTCAGGCCTCAGGCTAATAGTGCCCACTGCGGTGGGTGGGGCTGGGTGTGAGGGACAGTGGGGTGAAAGGGGACATGAGTGAGGGAGGGCAGAAGTCAAGGGGGCTCTGCAGATGCCAACTGGGGCAAGCCCTGTGCCCAGGAGGGACTTCCAAACTCTCTGTGCTGGAGCAGGATGTGTAGAAGTGAACCCTGTGCTGGGGGATCCAGGCTTTGTGCTCTCTGGAGGACTAGTAAGACCCAGAGTGGCTGTGGAGGGCATGGGGAGTGTCCATGTAGGACCAGCTGGGTGCACATGGGTCTGATTTCCTCTGTCACAGCTTCCTTTCCTGAGGCCTGCAAGCACCCACCACAGGGCATAGAGAAAGCAGGACCCTCCGCTGAGTCCAGGAGCCTTGGAGCCAGCTTGCACCAGGTGAGTGGGATTTGACTGGCTCCGCAGACTGTTTGTACAGGTTTGAGGCCACACCCCTTGAGCTATCAGCACAGCCCCAGTGATGGCAACTCCCACAGGACTCTGCCTGGGCTCTTACCTCAGTTCAGGGCCCCAGGTCAGCGCAGACTCCCTAGTCTGGAAGAAAAGAATGTGCTGAGGTGGACTGGGCACAGGCTCCTTGCCTCAGCCAGTGGGCAGAGCAGGAAGGCTGGTTGGTGGTCTTCCATGAAGCAGCCTCACCCAGGGAATCTCACCTGGATGAGGAATGGTGCAGCAGGGGCCGAGTCAGGTGGGAGAGGACGGGGGCTCGAGTGCACGGAACCCAGCTCTGGTGGCTCCCAAGGTTTCAGAAAGCAGACTGGTGCACTGAGGACTGTGAGATGCAGTTGGGAAGCAGCCGAGGTGGATGACTGGCAGTGGGCCAGGGCTGAGCAGTTTGCTGAGCTGTTCACCCAATTCAGCTCCTGGCCCCCACTGAAAGCTTCTGGCCCCAGGACCACCTTCCAGGGCCAGTACTTGTCCACGTGCCACTTCCCCTGTTCAGCTCTGAGAGGCTACCATGGTGAGGCTGAGCTCAGGCTGGAGGCACATCCACCTGGGAAGTCTGCAGCCAGGGCTGTCCCTGCCTATCAGGCCTCTAGCCATCAGGAGCCTTTTACACCAGACTTACTCCAGGTGCTTGGTGGATCCCAACGAATCTGGAAGAGACCTGCACACCTCCCCTCTTCCCATCCCCACTTTGCCTTCCTGCCTGGTCTCTGCAGTCTCCTCAGTCACAGTATGCCCACCTGGGGTGGCTATCTTGACTTGAACACAGATTCTCACCCCCTTCTTGTTCCCTCTTGTCAGTGATGGCTGTTTCCCTCACTGTCCTCTCCCTAGCCAGGAGGAATAGCTGCAGGCCATCTGAATAATGTTGGTTCTGATAACCTGCCCAGGAGCATGGGACCCTCCACCCTACTGGCCATAGAGGAAGCAGGCGGGAATGCCCAGAATGTCCCTAACTCCAGGAGCCCAGGGACCACACACTTTGGCCCACTTAGCTTCCCACCTGCAGCCCTTCCTTCACACAAAGGCCTTATCAGAGCAAGCGAGATCTAACCACCCACTGTCGATACCCCACAAGCTGTGATGGCAAATCGAGACCTGGTCATGGAATGAGATCATAAAAACATTATGGTAAGAAATCAATGCCTGGGGAAACGGCCAGTTCCCCTCAAGCCAGGCCGGAAAGGTAAGTCCACTCTTTCCCTGTCCCATCTCTGGACAATATCCAGGCTTTGTTTGCTTTGCTTAGATATCAGATGGATCCTGGACTTGGGGTTACGATGTTAGATAAATCACGGAAGCTCAGTCTTGTATCTTATCTGTGAAATTGGATAGTGCCTGCCCCTAGGTTTGTGGGAAGAGTCCACAGGGCAGGAAGTGGGGCACTGCAGGTGTTCACTGCAGTCAGATCTGGCCCCTGATGGGCCAGGAAGAAGAACTCTGAGGCCTAGGTCTGCATGGCCCCAGTGACAGGGCTCCAGGGGAGGAACAGGAGCAAGAGTCCCAGCAGAAAGAGCAACTCAGATCCAGGATGTGGCTCCTCAGGCCTGTGGAGCCACTTCCTCCACAGTGGGTTACCCAGCCTGCCCAGGGGCATTGGGGAGTGGTACCAGTGACAGGTCCACTTCAAATGCAGCATCTTGATTCATTGTATAAAATCATAAGCCTGGGAAGAAAAACCTGTGGTTAGACCATGTGTCCCCTTTTGGATCCTGGACATATGGTTTCCACATACAAAGTAGGAGCAAGGGTGCCAGACAAGGGGTTGGTCCAGACCTTGGAACTGCCTGTCCTCTGTCCCTGGGATAGTGTCCTCTTCTCCAGCCCTTTAGGGCCCCACCTACCTGTAGCATCAGAATGTCCGCACCATGGTATGTGGGAGGGAACGTGTGGATAGAGGTGGTGCAGGGCTGGGGGCCGGGGACAGCAGCAGGCTGGGTAGAGGGGCAGCAGAGGTGTCCTGGTGGGCTGTCAGTCAGGGTCACATCCACAGAGGCCAGTGGAAGCTGAGCATGGTATAACAGGGAGGAGTGGCAGGGACAGGGACCATGTATTGGCAGTCAAACCAGAGAGCCAGGCAGAGCTGTGGCCAGGGCAGGAACTGGTACTTCTCAGCCCATCTCACCTCTGCTGAGCCCAGCATTCCAAGGTGCCGCGCTGGACTTGATCCACCTCCCCCGCTTGCAAGGTCATTCGAGGTCAGGTGTCCTGCAAGTCTGTTCCTCCCAATCTATGAGGGAATCTCGAGTTTTCACATTGCATTCCTGACCAGCAGGCTGCAGATGGGTCCAGGTACTGATGCGCTCCGACCCCCACAGCTGTTCTTGGCCCCAAGGTGCCATGAGTATCTATCTGCCTGTTCCCAACATGTCAGGAGGAGAAGGAAACTGGTCTCAGTCCTGAAC
The DNA here is from genome assembly GCF_902686455.1 of Sciurus vulgaris. Lineage (NCBI taxonomy): Eukaryota > Metazoa > Chordata > Mammalia > Rodentia > Sciuridae > Sciurus > Sciurus vulgaris. The sequence goes on from NC_136461.1 coordinate 105,979, forward strand.
AGGCTTCAGTGGGTCATGTTTTTGTGGTGACATGTGGCTTTGACTAGGACCATGAAGGACAATAAAGGCCATTAGAAACACCACCCAGAGAGAGCTGCCCATCTTGCCTGAAGGGGCAGGGAGTGGAGTCCACACTTATATCATGGGTGAGACTGAGCAGTAGCAGTGCCACATGTAGCTCACACTTAAGTGACAGGGTGTCACCTCAGATCTTCCCCCAAATGATCCCAAGAAGGCCAGTGTGCCTCGCTGCCCCGATGTCACTCTAATAGCAGTCAGGTGCTCTTTTTGGCTGGGAGCAAGAATAAGTCCTCTACTTCAGAATCTGTTTCTCTGATCTGTTAAATGGAAAAGTACCAGTGTTTGCTGGCCCACCTCTCTCGGACAGTGGAAGGTGCTGAGACCAGCGCCACCAGACTCTGCGTCCAGCAAGGGGCAAAGAGGGATTGGAAAATAAAGATTCACAGACACAGATCTTGAAGATTAAGCTGGGATCAGGTGGAGCTCTGCTCTCTGATGGAGATGCAGATCTAAATAGTTACACCAGCAGTCTTTATTTACATATGTCTCATTATCAGGTTAAAGACTATGCAACCATTATTCTTTGTATTCAGGAAAGTTACAGAAACCAGGACATCTATGTAGCTTTTCCAGAGTTGCAATCCACAGTTGCAAAGTGCAATGTTAGGAGTTTTGTGTAGCTCTCAAGAAAGTCCATTGTTAAAAGTTACTGTAAAGGTGCAAGAACCAGAGAAGTTGAGCTGGTGAAACATTGTGATCCCTTAGCATAAGAATTCCTTCCTTCCCAGGATCTGTGTGCCTGAGATCAAGGTCAGAGCTGGTAGGACCCTTGCACAGCCTCCTCATGCAAGGCATTGCCACAGCAGTTGAGCATCCTGTGCCCTTGCCCAGGAATATTCCCAGGCTCCGGGCATGCCACAGCCATGAGGTCATCAGAGACCCCCCCCCCCCCCCCCCCGCAATGACTGCTCTCTCATCCTCTGTCACTGCTCTCCACAAGAAGGGAGTCCTCTGACACCTCGAGGGACGGGGACATTTGGGCCAAAACACAGCTCCACACACAGCAGGAGCAGGCAGCCCCACACAGCACACTGGCATGCCCTCTATCCTTGCTTCCCACTGCTCTGCCCTCCCAGAGGGGATGGCCAGGCTTGCTGGAGGGGCCTCTGTGGTCATGGCTGCTCCAAGGCCACTCAGGATTCCTTTCCAGCTCCAGGGATGTGGTGGTGCTCAGGGGAGGAGTGAGGTGCAGGCTCTGCAGCCACAGAGAAATGTCTTCCCAGTTTGCCCCTGGCCTGTGCCAAAGTCCAGTCCAGTGGAGGTCACCATCCACCCTCCACCTCTCTAGCTTCTCATAGGGAAGGAAAGAAGGTGGTGTTGGCAGCAGATGTTTCTGGGCAGCCCATAGTTCTCAGGGCCTGAAAGTCTCCATCTGACTTGTGGCTGTCGGTAGACCCCAGGAGCTTGGTGTGTGCCACCCCCACCAGTGCCAGCATTGCATGGCTGAGGCCAAGATGCCCAGAGTCCAGCATCATGTCCACCTGACGGCTTCAAGTTAACCAGGACATAGGCAGACAATCTGAGGAGGCTGATTCTAGTCAGGGGTTCAGGGCTCACTTCTGCAGCTGAGGACCAGAAGCTCCCTCTCTCTCCATCCCTCTTCCCAGGAAAGAGCTGATCCGGGCTGGGCCTGTCTCCATAGCCTTCCTCAACCCTGCTGATGGAGCAGCTCTGCCTGGGACCTGGGCTCCCTAGAGGAAGGCCAAGGTATCTCCTGAGGCTGGCAGGTGGCCCCAGGTGGGAGCAGCCCAGGGGAAAGAATACATTAGATGACCATTCTTTGATTTCTTCAATACAACCTCAAAAGCACGGGGGACAAAAACAAAACCTGACAAATGGGATCACATCAAATTAAACAGCTTCTGCACAGCCAAGGAAATAATCAATGAGTGAAGGGACAACCTCCAGAAGGAAGGAAAATATTTGCAAGCTCTTCATCTAACAAGGGGTTAATGATATATAAGGAACTCAACTGAATAGCCAAAAAAAAAAAAAAAAAAACTAAAAAATTAACCAAAGACCCTGCATGTGTCTTGCAAGAAGACACATGAGTTGTACCACTGCAGGGACCCAGCAGGAGGCAGCCATGGCCTCCCAGATCCCCAAGAATGCCTACCACAGGACCTGGCCTGAAGACCTGCACCCCACCTGGCCCCAGCTGCTGTGGCACACACACACAGGCTGGCAATATTCAAGGCACAGAAGCTTCTGGGCCCCAAAAGTAGCAAAGGAAGAAAACACAAAAGAAATTCCGGAGGCAGGAACAAGGCCAACTCCCATGGGGAGAAGTCTCCAGTGACTTCTGGGGTCAAGAAGCCGGCAATGACCCAAGAAGAGACTCATGGCAGAATAGAGGGTCAGACTCTCTTTTTGCCCTGGAGGTCCTGCCACAGTGCTACAGGAAAAGATCCAGCAGGCCCAGCCCGAAGGAGCTGTCCACTGCTGCCCTGGAGATAGCAGGGCAGGACCAAAAGGGCCTGGTGGGATGGAGAAGACAATAAAGACAGGGGAGGAGCCAGGCTTCCTGGAGATGGCCGGCGTGGCGCCACTGGAGCTGGGGCTCATCTTCATTAAGGTGGAGGTGTGTGAGGAGGCGCTGTCAGCAAGGCCCAGCAGAGGAAGGCAGCAGCAGAAGATGAGGGGAACCTCACACTGGTGACCCTCCAGAACTGCCACAGTTGCTGGAGTGCCAGCAGATGCAGTAAGACCCCCTGGAAGAGCTGCACAGGGAACAGGATGCAGGGCAGGTCCAGGATCTGGAGATGAAGATGAAGCAGACCCCCTCGCTGTGCAGGCAGACTGTGTGATAATCCTTGACCATGCACGCCTGCAGCTGGAGATCCCGAAGCACAGCGAGAAGCCAATGGCAGCAGCACCAGTGGGAGGAGTGTTCGGCCCTCACAGTGAAGGAAACAGCAGGAGCAGGATAAGCACCAGAGCAAGGTGGCTGAGGCCAAGCGGTGCCTGCAAAAGGCCCAGAGGAAGGGCTGCATGGGGCCCAGGACCTGGCATGGCCAGCCTTGCCTGAGCAGCCGCAGGCTACACCCAGGTCCCTCGCCCAGCTCCTGGCAGGACACCTCCCACCCTGGCTGCTGTCTCTGAGAGGCCCAAGGACCCCCAGTGTCCCCAAGGGAGCCAGCACAGTCCTCGCCTCCCAGAGCTGTTCAAGAGTGCAGATCATTGGGCTGGGGTGGTGGCTCAGTAGTAGAGTACATGTCTAGCATGTATGAAGCACTGGGTTCGATTCTCAGCACCATATATAAATAAAATAAAGGTCCATCAACAACTAAAAACTATATTAAAAAAAAAAAAAAAGAGTGCAGATCACGTGTCAAAGAGAATGTGGTTTCAGTGTGGCCCAAGGGCCACAGCCTCAGACCCTGACAAGGGGTGAACCAAATAGACATCCCAGTATCCTCCGTAGGGTGGGAGAGCTTTCCTAAGTCTGCAGGTAGAGGTAGGAGGACTGGACTGGAGAGAGTAGGGATTGGGGGGCCAGGCCCTCCCCTAGCCATTCCTTCCTTCCCTGGGTTCCCAGGACCACAGGCAGGAAAAAGAGGGCATTGGCCAACTGGCTCGTCAGTCCAAAACTCACCAGGAAGGGATGCAGCCCAAAGGGACTAACTGGCTCCCATAAATGGGGAGAAGCCAGGAGAGCCAGGCATGGCTCTTCTAGGGTGGGGCAGCTGGCCCCCTGGCATTGCCTAGCTTCTCCCTGATTTGATCTCTCTCTACTATTCCTCAGAAGTCCCTGGACAATGTCCTTAGAGCTCAAACCCCAAAAAGAGGAAGGGAGTGGCACTTTCCCAGGCCCACAGCTGTGTCTCGGTTGCAGAGCCACCTCTGGGCAGTCGCTGGCTCCAGAGCTGTGGTGCAGTGACCAGCGTGCAGAGGGTTCCCACCAGGGGGTGTTGTTAAGGGAGGCCTGCTATTACCAGATGACAGAGTGTGGTGTGGGTACAGGGACTGTGGGTGTTAAAAGCTGCCCTCCCAGGTTGGACAAGGAGGAGTCGAGTGGGGCTGGGTTTTTCTTCAAGTGTCATGGAGGAGGAAATCACACCGCATGGGCAGTTCTTCAGAAATGAGCAGCTCTTCTTCACAGCATTACTGTTTAATAAAACAGGCAGAGCACTATGCACACAGTGAAGGGTCCAGGAGTGGACAGGTCTGCCAGGCAGTGTAGTTTTCCGTGTGCTCCACCCTGTGGTGTGGGGGATTTGAAATGCTTTATTTTCTTGTGAAGGAGTGGGCTGGAGGAAGTTAAGAGAACATCTGGGCTGAGAGGAGTGCAGCCAGCAGCCCCTGTTGCTCTGGATTTGCCGCTACACTTAGGCCTTGCTCTTCTGGGGTGGCCTCCACCTGTGACTGAGCCCAATAAGGGGCATGGGACCTGAGCACTTCTACCCCACGCAGGGCTCCTGTCCAGGCGGCTGCCACTGGGTCCTGCTGGTTGGTTGAGGCTTCTGCAGCTCTGTCTGATGCTCTCTGCCCCATCCTGCTTCTGGCCCTGTCTTTCACAGGCGACACCCCCAATAAGCCTCTTGTATTCTGAAGAGGAAGAGGAAGAGGAGGAGAAAGAAGGAGGAGGAGGAAGAGGAGGAGACATACAAATATCCAAAAGGTATATGATATAAAAAAAAATTCTTGACATCTCTAATTATCAGGGAAATGCAAAGTAAAGAAAGCCACACACTATCGAAAAGACAGAAGCTAACAAGTTTTAGCAAAAAAATGGAGAAAAGGAAACTCTTGCACCCTCCTGGTGGGAATGTCCATTAGCACAGCCCTAGTGGGAAACAGCATGGAGATTCCTGGAAAAGTTAAAACTAGAACCACCATGTGATCCAGCAGTTCCACTCCTGGGTAGAAATGAACCCAGCACACACAGTGTGGTCTGCAGCCCCGTGACCCTGCAGCTCCACTCGTGACAGCCAAGGTGCGGAATCAGCGAGGTGTCCACCAGCTGACATGCAAAGAATGTGCCAGGGACAGAACAGGATGCCGTCCAACCCTTAGAAAGAATTGAGCGTGACAGCACGCTCAGCGAATAGGCCAGGCACGGAAGACAAGGACCTCAAATGTCCAGTTCAGAACAGGGGTCACCAGAGGCCAGCAAGGGCGGAGGAGGCCATGTTGTGGAAGGACACTGAGCTCGCTGGCCGGGAAAGTAAGCTGGAAACATCTCTTAGGATACCACTGTAGTAATGATATGTTGTATCTAGGAAAACCCCAGAGAAGGATTTTGAGTGCTCTCACGTGAGGCACAGCTGGGTGAGGGCACGCACTGCCACACAAACAGGCAGGGCTGGGTTTGCAGCTCAGTGGCGGGGCTCTTGCCTAGCACGCGTGATTCTCAGCACGCATAAAAATAAATAAATAACAGTGTTGTGTCCATCTGCAATTAAAAATATTTTTAAAAATACAAACATACATGTATTATGTATGTATAAATACACGCAATTTTAAAATACATACAATTTTAGGGCCATTTTAGAAAACTAAACTTGAAAAAAAGAAAGCCACTTGCCTGTGGCTGTGGAAGTCACCTGCAGGGCTGCAGCCAGCCTGGTCCTCATCCTCAACTTCTCACGGAGGAGCTGCTGCTGCTCCAGCCCCTTCTGGGATGCAGCGAGTGCAGGGACAAGGTGTGGCATCCAGCCCCCAGGGCCACAGTCCTCCCTCACTCCACCCTCGGCACCCCCTGGCTCAGCACTCAATGCCTCTCTGGGTGCCCGGTCAGAGCATGTGGCAGAGGAGCCATGCCCATCTCAAGGGGTCCAGGAAGCCCAGAGAGGGGGAAGGGGCTGCAGGGAAGGCTCACCCTTCCAGGGCAGCCCCCAGGTCAGCCACACCCACCTCCTGCAGTTACCACCCAGCGGGTCTATTCTGAGCAGGGTGGGTTTGGTCAGCTCTCACGACCCAGTCATTTATTTTCCATCTGAACATTCCTGTATTAACACAGGAGCTTTGGGGGACACCTCACATCAAACCATGACAGCGGCTATGTGTGTCTGGGTCACCTATGTGTTCCCAGCACCGAGTGAAGCACAGAGGCAAGGATGGATAAAAAGAGGAAGAGAACCAAAGACAGGGGTCAGAGACCTTCCCAGGTAGTGGACAGAACTATACCTATAGCTGCACAGGAGGTTGTGCGCCTCACAAGGTCCCCCTGGGCAGCAGGCAGGTCCTGCTGGCGATCCCAGGGGGGACAGTGTGGAAGATGCTGTCCAGAGAATGGCCTCTGCTCCCTGACCCATCCACCTATTAAAGGCTGCTTCCAGCTATTCTCCGGCACTCCCTCGGGTGCACGCCTGGCAAAGAACTCTGGAGTGCTGTGCAGAGCAGGTGCTGACGGACAAGGGCGGAGCGTGGGGCTGGCAGGGGCTGTGTAGGGGCAACCACAGCACATGGGCCATGGGGGAGAAGAGAAGGGACCAAGGGGCCCGCCAGCCTCTAGAGGTCCCAAGGAGGCAGGAGGCAGGAGGGAAACCAGGAGTCTTGGCCCCTGTTGAAGAGGGCAGTTTTGCAGCACATGGGACTCAGCAACATCAAGTGGTCCTTCTGCCTCAGCCTCCTGCATGCTGGGACCCAGCTAACGGACATTCTCACATAAAGAATTATTTCCTAGCCAGGTGCAGTGGCCATACCTGTAATGCCAGAGACTCAAGATGCTGGAGCAGGAGATTCACACCTCAAGGCCAGCCTGGGCAACCTAGCAAGATCCTGTCTCAAAATAAAAATCGAAAGGGCTGGGGACACAGTTCAGCAGTAGAGTGCCCTTGGGTTCAATCCCCAGACCCTCCCCCCAACCCACACACGTTTCCCAGGAGAGAGGCATAGAGGGAAACTCCGGGTGTACAGGCATGGTTCCTGCAGAGGGTGATGTGCAAGGAAAAGGACTTTAGAAGGAAAGAGCAGAGGGACTGGCTGCCCCCAGAGCACATCTCCAGGACAGGGAAGAAAGGGTGGCATCCAGCCCCATGGCTGCCCTCTCTTCCCAATGCTGTCCCCAGGACAGGAGTCAGGGGGAGGTCTGGGAGGGGCTCCTAGCTGGACTCCCCCCACAAGACTGTCTTCTGTGAGGCACACCAAGCAAGGTTTTCTCTGTACCAAATTTGTGTTTTAAAAATAGGCTTTTTTGTTCTAAGTAACAGGTCTGATTCTGAAGGCACTTTCTGCAGACGGCAGGGTGCCATTCCCCAGGCAGCTGATCCAGGCCCTCCACACCACATGAAGAAGCCAAGTCATCACTGAGGGGAGGCAACTTATGACCTCCAGTCCCATGACTGTCCCTTCCTTATGACACCAGAACAAACCAGGTCCCCAGCTCTCCTGGATACCATGGGGAGGGGCCAGGACTCTGAGGGAAATGTCCCAAGGCCATAAGGACCCTCGGTCCCCAGGCCCATGGAGCTGCTGGAGGGATCTGGAAAGAGCCCCACCTGGAAGCCACCATCCCTCTGGGATGTGGGATGGAGAGAGGTCTAGTGAAAGAAATGTCTACAGAGTTGTGGGCTCAGGGAGTGCTGGGCAGGCATGTCTGTGAGGGAGTGACTGGCCACTGCATGTAGGGGCTATCTCGGGACCAGTGGGGCAGTTAGGTATGTGACTCTGAGTGGGAGGGGGCTGGGCAGGCAAATCTGTTTACTTGGACATGTCTGGTGGGGGGGGTGTGCTGGCCTCTGGTCAGAGGAAAGAGTGTCCACAGGTACCTCCTCTGCAGTCCGGTCTTTGTGTTCATCCCTGGTTGAGTGAGGACCCACATTTCCCTGTGGGGAGGGGCACAGCTTTGGAGGTTGGTCTGAAGTGGCTTCTATCTGTGGCTGTGGGGAGCAGATGGCTGAGTTCAGGCCCACAGGCAGGAACACTAGGAGCAGGCAGTGCCCAGGTAACTCTTCACCCAGGGTCCTGAGCTGACACCCAGCAAAGCCTGGGCCCTGGCAGCCAGCAGAGCAGATGGGCACTGCCCAACCTACCCAGCCAGTGCTCCCCATAAAGAGAACCTGGATCTGACTCCAGATGAGAGAGGGGTGGGTTTGTGGGGTCAAATAATTATAATAATGACCCCCCATCTGAGTCCCAGGAAACCCATCTGAAAGGGAACCTGTGGGGTGAGGGAGGGTCAAGGGAGATATCAGCTCATGCCAGTCTCGTGCCATTCTAGTCAGCTAGCAAGGCACTCATGACAGCTGGCAAGGCCAGTCACTCGTCCTCATAGCCCTGGGGCTGGAGTCTGAGATGGGAGGTACTGCAGGCTGGCTTCCCTGAGGCCACTCTGCTGGGCTTGCAGGGGCCCTCTGCTCCCTGTGTCCTCCAGGACTCCATCCTTTTCTCCTCGTGAGGCCTGTTGGAATAGGGTCTCACTGAACCTTAATTGCCTCTTTAAAGACCCTGTCTCGACACAGTCACATTCTGGGGGTCCTGAGGGTTAGGACTCCAACGATGAATTTGGGGGAACACAACCCATGATACCCTGAGCAGAAATGTGAGGTGGTGGGTGGGTGCTGTGGATTCAGCATCTGCATGCTGCCCAAATCCATAGGCTAAAGCCAACCCCAAGGAACAGCATTTGGGAATGGACCTCCTGAGGAGGTGATTAGTTGTCCCCCAGAAACTGACCCAGCTGACCCAGTGGACTTGGACCTCCAGCCTCCAGAACCTTGAGAAAATCATTACTGCTGTAAGTCATCTGTGGCATTTTGTCATGGCAACCTTAGCAAACTAAGGCAGTAGTACCCAGAGAAAGCAAGAAACTGCATGCAATCCCTGGGCTGCGGTGCTGGCTGTGGAGCAGGAGGAACAGGTTGGGGACAGGCCAAGCCGGGGTGTCTGTGGGCCTCCAGTTGTGCATGGAGCTGGAGCCTCAGCGTGACCGTGGGTGGAACAACCAGCCCAGCGTCTTGAAGGGCACCCCCAGTGCTCAGTCCACAAAGTCCCTATTGCCCCTACAGCAGGCAGTCCCTGTACATAAGGGCCTGTCTCTGCCCAAAAATTTGTCAGAACCCCTAGACCACTGGTACACTGGACCCTTGCTCATGAAACAAGAGGCCAGGCTTGGAGAGAGAGGAGGAGGTGAGAGGCAGGACAGGTGTGGGGTGTGGACCCTCTGGCCACTACTCGCACCCCCCAGGGGGAGCCGCCTGAAGCCCAGCAGCCGTGGCACCTGCGAGGCTGGGTGTCTGACCAGGAGCAGAGATGGCAGCCCTGCAGCACTGCAGAGGTATCGTGAACGTGAGCGGGACAGTGCCAGGAGCTCCCGTGGGCGTGGCCTCCTCGCGAGTGGGTGTGACTTCGTTTTGTGGGCGTGGCCTCACTCTGGTGGGTGGGGCCTTCCTGGGTGGCGGGAGCTGGTTAGGGGTAGGAGGGCCTACGTCCAGGTGAGTGAGACTGGCTCTGCAAGAGCTTCTTGGGGCTCCTTCATTCTAGGAAAAACCAGTGGGCTTCTTTTTCTCATTTATCACAGGCCAAGGCCAGTCTGTTCCATGTCAGCTGTGTACAGAATGTACCCACCTCCAGCACTCATCACAGCCTCCTTGGTGTCCTCTGGGACTCTCAGGCCTCCCCTCCCCAGCCTGTGTGTCCCTGTCAGAGGCCCTGGCTTTCCTTCTTCATCCCAGGGGCAGCATGTTTCCCTGCAAACTCTCTCCTCTACTTCCCTCAGACCGGCTGCCTCGGGGTCCCCCTTTCTCACACATGCACCTGCAGAATGTGCTCATGGCTCCTGTCCTGTACCTCCCACTCTGGAGCCCCTTCCAGCACCCCTATATTCCAGACCAGCTGACTCTGCAGAGGCACATTCAGTGAACACTGAATCCCACCCCTGGCGTCCCCCATGGAAGTGGCAGGCAGGAGAGGGTGCTGGGCCAGCTCCACGGGAGGTGGCCCTCTGGGCCTGCCCTGACCTCTGGCCCTGCCCATACCCCTCTTCCCTTTGCTGTTCCAGTCCACATCCTCTGGCTGTCTCAAACTGTGTCCACGAGCAGAGGGCCCTTCTGAGTTCCTGAGTCCTTTGTGGTGGGTTACGGAGCTCCAGGGTGGTCCTGGGCACCCCCAGCCACTCTCAGCTGCTTCTGCCACCAGCCAGGCTGACTGCACCCACCACCCACCTCATTGTGCTCCATCCTGCCATGCCGAACTCCCCACTCAGTCTTAACACTCACTATTCCTCGCTATCAGCCACATCCAGTGTTCCCTCCACCCAGGTTTCCATTCAAATGTCACTCTTTTGAGAGGACTTGCCTGACCACCCGACTTTACTTCCCAGGCCCTCTCACATCTCTTTGGTATTTTCTTCCCAGCACTGTACCCAAGTCGTCTTGCTGAGCTGTGATTTTGTGTATTATCTTTGTTTCCTTCTGGAGCACATGCTCCTCTGGTAAGGAGCCACACTCTCGTCCCCACAAACCCAGTGACTTTATGCTCCCAAGTCCAGGTCTTTGCATTGCTCTCTGTCAGGAGCATCCTTACCCTGAGTGAATCATCTATTACCATGCAAGTAAGTAGCCCGTAGGGAAGGTTTTTTTGTTTGTTTGTTTGTTTGTTATAATTCTTAGTTGTAGATGGACACAATACTTTTATTTTATTTATATGCGGTGCTGAGGATCAAACCCAGTGCCTCACACATGCTAGGCAAGCACTCTACCACTGAGCCACAGCCACAGCCCCCTGTAGGGAAGTTCTTGACTTATTCTTTGCCCTCTCAAGTTTTATTGGAGGGGTGGGTGGGTGGGTGCTGGGGATCGAACCCAGGGCCTTGTGCATGTGAGGCAAGCCCTCTACCAATTGAGCTATATCCCCAGCCCCTGCCCCCTCAAGTTTTAATAATTTTAAGCTATGGAGGAAACTGAGCAACAGACAGATTAATGGGGAAGTTAGATGGCAATTTAGGTATTACATGCCTAAACCCAAGAAGCACACACTTTTCACCAAGAGACCCAGGGAGGGGCAGGATGGTGGGTGGGGGCTTGGGTTCCTGGGGCACTGGCAGTGGTGCTGAATGCAGAAGCTTAGGAGAAGTGCAGAGGGAGCCAGGGTTGTCCTATTTCTCTGATAACTTCCCAGCACAGCCACATGTGACCCCCTCTGACTGGGCAAGTGTCAGACCCCCATCTTCTTCCTGCAGAAGAACCTTTCCCAGGCAGAAAGGGAATAAGTGTCAGACAGGAAGGCCTGCCTGCATCCGCCATTTTTCCTAGTATGAATGGATGTAAATCTCAGTTACAAAAGGGCAGCTTTTCAGAAGCTTCTCTGAATTTCATCTTGAAATATCCAAAGATATGGTTCAGAGTGGCATGTTTTGGGCCCCATGCCCCCAAACTTAAAACAATAAGCATTCATTATCTTATAGCTGCTTTGGATCAGAAGCTGAGTTGTGGCACAGCTGGCTACCAGACCCCAGGTCTCCACTGGCCAGGGCTGCAGTCATCGGAAAGCTGGGCTGGAAAGTCTACTTCAAGCTCCCTCCTGTGACTGTGGATAGACCTGGGCCCCTGGGCATGGTGCTCACTTCGTGGGGCTGCCTCAGCACATAGTAAGTGGCTTCCCTGAGGGTGAAAGTGAAGCCCAAATGTTTTTACAATGTCAAAGACAAGGTTGGGCTCGGGGCTGGGCTGAGCAGAGCCAGAAGTCAGCCTAAGGAGAGGGTCTGCTGCTTGTCCCTCAGCCTGCAAGGACACTACTGGCCACAAGAGGGCACAATGACCCTTCTGTACAGCTTGCAGTAGCCAGGCCCAGGATCTCGGAAGTGAGGGCTTCCCGGAGACTGGAGACCGGAGACCGCTGCACCCGTATGCCTCTCATTTCCATGTAGTCAGACAAAGTCCAGCCATGGCAATGAGAAAACCTGGGTCAAGCAAAGCAGGTGGAGGCTCAGAGCTCAAGAGACTTAGCTGAGCACTGTGCTGGCCTCAGTGTCTCTGATTTCCAGTCTCAGGGTCTGGTGGTGGGAAATAAGCCTTCCCACCCTTGGAGCCCTCTCTGCCTATGCCTAGGCCCTTCCCTGGAGTCCCATGAAGAAGTGATCACAGCGGCATAGGGGAGGGCCTGGTGGTTGGAACCAGCACAGCCTCTAGCAGACCACATCTTCCTGGATGCAGCCCTCCAGAGTCAGGGCTGAGCATCTGAGCATGGGGTCCCTTCCCACACGCCATCAACAAGGTTCACCTGACATTCTCCCATCACCCTGTGGTACAGGAAATGTCCCATCATGTCCTTCCTTCTGCTCACTCTCAGGAGAGACCCAAAAAAGAGCCTGAGGCTCAGGTGCTGAACCCTGGTGCCACCTGCACAAGAGTGTCCCCCATCCTCATGACTTCCCTAGATGCACAGGCTCTTGCACAGGGTGACTAGGCTCATGACCCTCTCCAAAGGTGACACCTGCCAGGTTTCCCACACAGCCCCCAGGGGGAAAGACTCTCCTCCCAGCACCCGCTCCACCCACCTGGATTCCTGTAGTACTACCCAAGTATGTGTAGAAACTAAGGGTGAGGAAACAGAAAGCTTCACAGATGCAGGTTGTAACAACAGCCAGGCTCCCAAATGTGGGCTTTTTTTCCTGGACCTTAAATTCCCATAAATAGTCTCATGTTCTGGAAAGGATCTGTCCATACACTTTTGGTAGGACACCTGCCAGGGGCCCCTCCCTGCACTCTGGGAGACCCTGCATTGACTCTGTGGCCCCAGGGTGCAGATTTTCAGATGTGACCATGTGCACACAACTGGAGACTCTGTGTTGCAGGGACATTTGGGATAGAGTAAGAAGGGCTCTCTCTTGTGCCTGTCCAGCAGTGAGCAGCTCCTGTCCACAGCAATTGCCCAGTCTCCCTGGAGTACTGTGTGGTCCTGCAGGCATGTTGTGGCAGTCTCACCTCCTTCCTGGTAGGACACTTTCATTCCCCACCCCACTAGTAAACCCCACCTTCCAAAGCCCCTAAATGATAAAAATAAATACAAAACCAGCAAGCCAGTTATCACTCCACATCTGCTAGAATGCTAAATCATAAAAAGTAAAATAACAGGTGTTGACAAAGATGTAGAGTATTGGGACCCTCTTACATGCTGATGGGAGTGTAAAATGTGGAAGTGTAACTCCTCACAAGAGTTAGCAGAATCACACAGGACACACAATTCCAAGTGCCCCACCCTCACCCCCACACCTGTGAAAGGACTGGCAACTAGTGCTCAGTAACACTGGATGTCCACAGCAGCACTGCCCACAATGGCCAGAGAGTGGGAGCACCCCAGGGTCATCAGTGGGTGAATGATACAGCTGTAGTCCATCCACAGGGCGAATGCTATTCAGCCCCAAGGGGAATGAAGCTCTGACACACACTTCAACATGGATGAACTCTGAAAACTATATGATCAGCAAAATCAGCCAGACACAAGTGGGCACCTAGTGCAGGATTCCATCTAGGAAAGAGTCCAGAAAAGGCAAATCCATGGAATCAGGAAACAGAGTTGTGGTTATCTAGCTTGAGGAAGGGAAGAATAGAGGTGACTGCTTGGTGCTACAAAATGTGTCAGAGTTAGGTTAGGGTTCAAGCTGTACAACGTTGTGAATGCAAAAAGCACACTGAATGTTTCACTTTGAGCTTAAATTTATGTCATGTGAATTTCCTCTCAATGAAATAAAAAATTAAGCCATGCAGGCCATGTGTGCCCACGCTCAGCTGTCTAGCTGTGCCTGAGTGTGACCCAATTGTCCCTGGAAGTCCAGCCCCACCACCCAGCCAGGTCAGCACCCTCAGGCTGTAGGCAATAGCTCTGCCCTCCCTCGACCTGCAGCCCTGTCCCACTGGGTGTCCATGACTCCTCTCCACCTCAGCTGCCTCCACCAGCTGCAGCCTGGTTCCACCTCCTGACACCATGCCTTGCAGAGGAGACCTTGACGGCTCCTCTGTCTACACTGTGGCTTCAGTCACTTAGCAGCGACCTCTGCACCCTTGCTACCTCCCTGAACCACCCTTGAAGCCGTGGAAGCCCTGCTGACCCCTGCCTGCCCTTCATCCTTCTTTACCAGTCTGAACAGACCCCACTGATCAGGCATTCCTGCCCTTGGCCTGAGGCTGGGGATCCATCTCCCATCAAAAGCTGACCTTGTTTGGGGGAACTCTCCTGGACCTTCAGCCCCCACCTCAGTCCGTTGGCCCTTAAACATTATTTATCACCAATCAGGCCAGGGGTCAACTCACCCTGACCCTGACTTTCTTCTCCACTCTGCCTCTCTCTGACCTGGCCAGTTGTCTAGGAAGAGAAGCTTGCAGGTGTCTCACCTGCATGGGTGGTGGGCTCCACCCTGTCTTCAGGAGCAAATCTGGTCTGCCCTCTGGGTCAAAGGCTCTCCTCACTTGCCAAACCCACTCTTGCAGTTTTATGGACACCCTGCAGCAGTACAGAATACCCTCATGGAATTAACCTCTTTATAGGCCTAGTGACCAGAGGGAGAGGGTTGGGCAGATGCTGAGGGACCACTGTTCCACCATTGTCCACTCAGTCCAAGTGCTGGCTCCTACTAAGAAGAGATGGGCTACTCCTTAGACTCAGAAGTTCCAGAGGGGTCTTCAGTGAGATCTGTCCAGGTGTCTCCATTGCATGTCTGGGCATCACCCACCCCTAGGCCCTGATAATGGCATAAGAGGTAGGCCGTGGTTGGGTGCCCAGCTGTCTCTCATGCTCAGTCTCTTGGTCCCTGGACCCTTCACATGTGCTCATTCTGCTGTTCTCCTACTGCAGGAGGTGGCTGTATGCAGCCAGAGGTCCTACTGACATGTGGCCTGGGTCTCAGTAGCCAGCTTCCCACCCTCTCTTTGTTCCTGCTCAGCAAAATGCAGGGGAGAGTTCCCCTAGTTCAGCAGATCCAACTGCCTCTACCTAGGATGGTACTGGGGATTGCATCCAAGGTCACAGTGAGGGGGACATTTGGGAAAATGCTGGGAAATTTAGCCAGGTCCTACTCCCACCCCAGCCACCCCATACCCAAAATGCACAGCAGCCAGGAAGATAGTTTGGGACTTCCCTGAAGGTTTTAGAGGACTCTGGATCCCTAGGCATCCCTGCCCAACCTGCAGGCCACAGCTGAGACCTCCCCAGCCTCAGACAGAATACACATCCTGTTGCACACACTTGCTACCCACACCTTAGCACCCAATGTCCCAGTCCTGGGGAGCACAATGACATGGAGTAGAGAGGCTGAGCCCATGGAAACGCAAGGAACCCTGATTTGGAGCACTTTACTCTCTCTTGTCCCCAGTGACATCTGTAGTGTGCCCAAGGTTTTTCTGACATTCTCTGGTTGACCAAAGAGTCCTTTTCATTGGTGTCTTCTTTTCTTTTTCTTTCTTTCTTCTTTTTTTTTTTTTTTTTTTTTTTTTTTTTTCCTGTTGCTGGGGATTGAACCCAGGCCTCATGCAAGCTGGGCAAGTGCTCTATCACTAAGCTACACCCTAACCCCTTAAAGTTCCAGTTTTTGTTGTATATTTATTTGTACTGGGAATCGAATCCAGGGCACTTTACCACTGATCTACAGACTCAGCCATATATATATATATATATATATATATATATATTTTTTTTTTTTTTTTTTTTTTTTTTTTTTTTTTTGAGACAGGGGCTTGCTAAGAAACCAAGGCCTGCCTCAAATTCGTGGTCCTCTGCCTCTGCCACCCAAGTCACTGGTATCGCGGGCATTTGCCACAGTGGCCAATCTTAAAGTTATTTTTAGAGGCTCCTTTCTATGTTGAGAATGCCAATCCTGTATGAGAACTCAAGCTGGCTTTGCAGTGGGCAAGAGGGGTTGATGCAATGTCCACCCTTCAGCCCCTCTAGGGTCAAGTTGGGCCTCACCTGATTGAAACTGCTGCAGTCCATTTTCTCTGGGCTTCATGAGTGTTAACTCTTCCTCCATGAGACCCACAGACATCCCCACCCCTAGGATTCATCATCTGCAGAACCTCCTCACAGGCCCTGGGAATCCAGAGGTCCACCTCTCCACCAGGCCATTTCAATTCCTGCACCGGCTGCTTGGGAGGAAGGAGACGAGGAAGGGGCAGGGGGCAGGAGGGAGAGGAGGAGATGCCATTAACCCTCGTGCAGGAGGCAGGATCCTGCTCAGCCTGCCTGCCAGGGCTGAGCCAAGTCCTTGCCTCCGAGCCTCCGTTTCCTGGGCAGGCCATCATCACCAGCTTCCTGGTTTGCTCCCAGAGCTCCGTTGGGTGCCCAGCACACTAACAGTCATTGTCCGCTGTGTCCTCACTGTATCCCTGTGATGCTGGGGGAGGTGAGCAGACCCGGCTGCAGACCCTGGGGGGAGGGGACAGGTGGGAGAGGCAGTGTCGTCAGTGACCTGTGGGGTGCAGAGGACCCCGCTGGGCGGGCTCCTCCTCCAACCTGGAGCTCCCATGGGCGCTGCTCCCCGGCTGCCACGGGGTTTCCTCTCCTGGGGCCCAGGGGTTCAGCCTCCTGGGGCCAGCTCAGGCTCAGAGCAGCAGAGGTTGAGCTGGTCCCCGAGACAGAGAGGCGGCTGGGAAGGTGGAACGGAAGGGTTGAGCCCACAGGGCGGAGGGTTAGGCAGGGCCAGGACCTCGGGGACAGAAGGGTTAAACCAGGCCTGGGCGCAACGGTTAAGCCCAGAGGGACTAAGGGTTAAGCCCGCGGGGGCAGGCCCAGGGCAGTGGCGGCTGTTGCCCAGACTTCCCGGACGCGCCTGGCGCCGCTGCCGCCAGCCTCCGGGGACGCAGCCGGCAGCCTGGGGACAGCTTCGCCAGCCAGCGCCCCCTCCCGTCGCCGCCCCCGGCGTCTTTCCCTGCCGTCAACGTTGGTGACTGACAGTGGCTGTCACTCATCGAGGCGCCCACCAACCACGCCTCCCAGCCAGGAGATTTGAGTTGCTCCTGCTGGACTGAGTCTGGCCCATGTCCAGCTAAGGACAGTGCGAGGGCTGGCTGACCACAGGGGAGGGAAGTCCTAGGTCTACTCAGCCCTCTCAGACCCCTAGGACCTTGCCCACCAAAAGTATGTAGGGGTCGGCTTGCTCCCTGGCACCCTGTGCTTCCCACCTCCCAGCTTCCACCCACCCCTCCCACAGCCACCCCACTGAGGCTGGGCACCTTCAAGTGGGTGTGCAGGCCAGAACCTCAAATCTCACTGGCAGCAGTGCAGGTTCCTGGAACACCTGAAGAGACCAAAAAATCCACAACCAGGGCTCCAGAAGGGTAGGGCAAGTGTTATTGTGAGGTGTGGGTGTGCAGTGGCTGGTGAGATGGGCACTGTTAAACACATGCACTAGGGAGGCTGAGGCCGGAGGATCTCAAGTTCAAGGCCAACCTGGGCAACAGAGCAAGATCCTGCCTCAAAATAAAAAGGGTGGGGGTTGTGGCTCAGTGAGCTCAGTCCCCAGTACTGCAAACAAAACAAAACAGAAACACATGGATTCACAGAGAAGCTGACTGCAAATAAGACGTCTGCAAAGGGCGGTGGCAGTTCCAGAAGAAAGCATCCCCACTTCTTCTGTTTGGAAGCTGGAGTTACACATGTGCGCCCCCATCCCTGCATCCTCCCACCATGTAGGGCCCTTGGCCTCAGCCCTGGCCAGGCCGTGGGGGATAGTCATGTCCCTGACCCACCCTGTCTGGACAGGGAGACCTGGTCTGCATCCCCTGCCTCGTTACTCCCACCTTGCCTGGCCAACCACCCTGACAGGGCTCTTTCCCCACCAACCGCCAGCCTCCATTTATGGAGAAGGAGTCTCCTTCTAACCTCCCTCTGGAGGGGAAGGCAGCAAACCGACCACCTGCCCTGCTCTCTCATCTATCACCCTGAACTGTGCTTCACAATAAAATTACTCATCCTCGGCCAGTGATAAATGAAATCAGTCTAGAGGCGACCACACCGAGTGGGGGTGGGGGCTCCCCATTCAGGGCCTTCAGACCTGGGTGAGGGAAAACCAGCCGGCTGTCTTTGTGTTAATGGACAGCCTGGCCAGGGCCAAGTCAGTGGGCTGTGCATGACTGGTGTGCTCCCTGGGGTAAGGGATTCTGTGTGTGAGCTCTAGCCATCTGAGATTGGGCATGGTGTGGTAGCCAAGGATGGGGCTAAAAAGGCCACAGGGGAGGGCCGAGAGGAACCAGAAAAGTGGGGCGGAGCACCCCAGAGGGGCCAGCCCCCTGAGAGCCCAGCCTGGAGCTGTGGGAGTCACTCAGGTCAGCAGCAGTGACTGGTGTCTGCAGGTAAGCAGGGCAAAACAGCCTGTGGCAACTTCAGGAGTCAGAGGAGCCCTGTCCTCCATTTGGAGCCTCTGGACCTTAAGATACCAGGCAGAACTCAGCCCTGGCACAGCCCACCCAGCACAATGCCCTGTGGCTGGCTACTTTCTTCTGGTTTCAGCTGAGGAACCTCCAGCCAAGGACGCCTGAGTGCCATCTTTGGGGCTCCCATCCAGTTAGAGGAAGACAGTTTCTGTGGGAGCCAGAACGCCAAGTTTTGGAAGAGTTCAGAAGCTCAAGGAACAGGATGCATTCTGATTAGGGGTCCAGGATGCTTCCTGGAGGAAGCGGCTTTCAAAACGGGCATCCAGGATGCACAGAATCAGAGCCACCAGAGTGCTGCCTGCAGCTCAGGTTCCGGTGAGTGACCTCCCATGCCAGATGCAAGGTGGGGGTTTCCCCTTCTGCCCCAGGAGGAGGAAGAAAGGCTATGTCCTAGAGGTAGGAAATAGCCAGACTTTGCTGCTGCCGGAGCTGCAGCCCCCCAGCCCCTGCCCACAGAGGCCCTCCAACCCCTCCCTGGGCAATGTTCAGGAGGCCCCAGACCTAACCAAGAGACCACAGAAAAAGTGGGTTGGCAGGGCTGTAGCTCATCGGCAGAGCACTTGTTTAGCATGAGTGAGGCACTGGGTTTGATCCTTAGCACCGCACAAAAATAAACAAATAAAATAAAGGCATTCTGCCCATCTTCGGCTACAAAAAAAAAAAAAAAGTGGATTGGCAGCTGTTAGGGCCGAGGGTCTGTTCATCAGGTTGCAGAGGACATGGGCATGCCGTGCAGCCCAGCACACTCAAAACACTGTGAGAGCCCTCTGTGCCAGACCCTGCTCCCAGTGCAGGGTGGTGCTGTGAGCACACTTGTGGGTACAGACATTCAGTCAGATGGAGTAGCCAGACTTCGCCTCCACAGAGACAGCAGGTGAGGAAGGACAGGGAGCCCTGAGGGGCAGAACAATCCAAGCAAGCCTACCCCAGAGTTCCCAGCCTGTAATCCCAGCCACTCAGGAAACTAAGGCAGGATCGCAAGTTTGAGGTCAGCCTGGACTACTGATCAAACCCTGACTCAAAATGAAAAACTAAAAGGCTGGGGCTGTAGATGTGGTAGAGTGCCCCTGGATTCAACGCCCAGTACCAGACCAGAGAGAGAGAGCGCACTCACAGGTGTGCAAGGAGACAGGAAACACAGCCCAGCAGGAAAAGAGGAAACTAGTCAACTGAAGGTGACCACAAGTGACAGGGATGGCCTGGGAGGAGACAGCACATCAAAGCATTCATCACCACTGTGTCCAGATGTCCAAGAAAGCAGAAGGCAGACAGAAGGTGGTAAGAAGGGACTTTTGGAGCAATGCTGCCTAAACGGTGGAACTGCCCAGCAGGCAGGGTTGCGTGGCCACCCCACTGCACCTACCAGTGCCTGGGATATCTGCACACTGTGGACACTCAATACCTACTAATTGTGTCTCCTTTTATCTTCATTCCCATTTTACGGACTGAGGTTTGAAGAGGTGATAGTCTCTTCAAGGCCACACAGCCAGGAAGTGGGGCAAACAGTCCTGGCCGTGATGCCTGCCCTCTGGGTTCTGCGTGCTCACAGAGGTGAGGCAGGCTGCAGCCCAGGAGGCACCCAGAGGAGTTCGGCAGGCAGGAGGCAGAGGTGGCTTCCAGGTCCCCATTCCTCCCACTACCCCACCTTGGCTTCCCTCCTTAGCGTTGCCCTCCCCAGCTTGGGTGTGGAGAGAGAACCACCTCCGGCAGCTGGGAGACTCACAGGTGGGTGCTTGTTTCTGTGACATGTAACCACCTTGCCACCATCTGGGCTGTGGCCTTGGAGTTAAGTTCCCAACCCACACACCTCAGCAGCTGTACCTGGTGCAGACAGAAAGCCCAGGGGACAGCACAAGACAGGCACACAGGCCTCAGGAGACTCCCACCACCTCCACCCAGACCCCAGCCAGCACCAACCCTTGCCTCAGGGTTTCCTCAAGCCGCAGGCCATCCTGCAGGTGATGCGAGCCACCTGAGGCCCTGTGGTTCCCAGATGGGACTTCCTCTCCTCTGGTCAGGGACTGGACGGTCTGTGGGCCTCGCTGAGCACACTGATAAGGACCGCATCCTCGCTGGGAGGCCTGGCTTCACGTAGGACCGAGGCTCAGAGCACAAGCACTGAAGCCCCCAAGCCAGTCGCAGCCTTCTGCTCAGGGTTACACTCCCGGGGGGCTGGGTGGGGTAGCAATGGCCCCCCCCAGAGTCTCCCCGACAAGCAGCATCTCAGAGCCAGCAGAGGAGGCGGCGGGACCTCCGCCAGCTCCCGCCGGGCCTGGCAGCATGAGCGATGGCGGTCCAAGCGATAAGGAACTAATAACTCATGTTTCCAGCGCCTGAAGCCGGCGCCAGGGGAGGCTGAGCCCAGCCACCCCCACACGGCAGCGCCGCGATCCTTTATTGCACAAATTATTAACGACCGGAGAATGAATGGCTGTGATCAGATCAGGGCTGCCAGCACTTTTCATTTCATTTATTTGTATAAATCCTAAAGTCAGGGTCTGCCCTGGGGCTCAGAAAGCCAGCCTCCTGCTGGCCGGTGCCCACCCCAGACAGGCCCGACCCTCCTCACACCCGCCAACTCCAGGGGGCCATGAGGACAGAGCCCTGCTGTGACTGCTCTGAGCCAGGGGCTCACCCACAGTGGAGGGGCAGGCCTGCGACAGGGAGCAAGATCTCAGTACGATGGTCCAGGCTGGCCCTCCGGAAGGTTCCTGCCATCGCCCTGGGCCCTCCCCAACGGAGCCCTCTCAGGCAGGGCTCTCCCCAGCCGTCCCTTCCCTCTTGAGCTAGGCTGGGTTGGGGATAAAGGCTGTGAGGTTTCCTGCAGCACCTGGGAGTGAGTCTGCCAGGTCCTCTCACGAGCCCACTTTCAATCTCATTGACCTCTCGTTATACTATGGCACATAAATTCAGATTTGGAGATCTTATGTTCCGTCATAAATTGGGCTGGCAGACTTCCGATCAACAAGATAAAGCTGTCTCATGTGAGGTGGGTGTTTTATTACTCTTGGCCTCAGTGCTGCAGGTGGGGGCTGGGGTGGGAGTAGGGCCTCTACGCTGGAATCCTCGGCACTGTTGAGGAGGCTAGCTGGTGCCCAGGGCTCTGAGTCCCTCCTGCTATACAGGCCAGGCTCTAGGGACCTGGACAGCCCCTGGAGCTGGCGTGCAACTGTACACAGAGCTCCAGAGTGAGCAACCATCAATGGGTCCTGCCAAGGCACCCAAGGGGGCGTGGCCAACACAGAAGCGCTGTGGGTACAAGCAGACAGGTGACGTGTGACTGGAGACATGTGCACTGTTCCTTCCATGGTGATGGCTGTAACCAGGTCACGAGCCTCTGTACAGGGCTCTGCACAGGGCCTCGACCCATCCCCACCTGGGGCCACACCTGGGGTCATGGTGCATAACGCCAGAGTGTGCAGCAGGGTCCTGGTCTCATGGAACAGCATTCAGGGTTGGCCCACCTGCCCTCACACAGTGCAAGAGATGAGATGGCCCCCGGGGAGCCTAGTCAGGAATAGGAACCCTCACACCCAGAGGCCCTCACAGGACTCGGATGCACAAAGTCATCAGTGCACCCCAAAGGATGTCCTGGACAACCTGCCTCCCAAGGAATGAGGCTGGGTGGCAATGGGAGCCCAGGACTGGGTCTTGGATGGGGTTGGGCTCAGTCTATACTTCAGGAAGCCAAGACAGTAATCTGGTGCACCCAAGTTTGCACCTCCAACAATTCCTGACGGAACCAAGACACCAGTGCTGATGAAGGGGCCGTGCCCTCCAAATGGGCCTCACACGACCACACCCTCCTCGCAGAGCAGCTGGTTCAGAGGTGTGACCCACCGGGCACAGGGTGACAATTTCACAGCATGAAGACACACTGAAGGGGAGCCCCCAAACAACTGGGTTTGTGTGCAAGCCCATCGAGCCTGGCCCCTCTCACAGACAGGAGATGCCTCAGAAAGCAGCCTAGGAGCTGTGTAAGGGAGGGTGTTCTGCATCGGGCACTCCATGCTGAATACCGCACATACGTCCCTAGTTCACACACCTGTGTGCACACTGCTGCTTCCGGTCCTCACCCAAATGCATGCTGCTCTTCTGTGTCCTGCTCCTGAACACTTACTACTGCTCCACCCACATGCCCATGTGCACACTGCACACAGGCCACACTGGGCAAAGGGCATGTGACATGCAGGGGATCTGGTGCACTGGCCTGCATCTGGGCTGCTGTACCCTGACCAATGGTGTCAGGCTCTCCGCAGGTAGACATCAGCCTTTTCATCAGCGTCTCTCGACCTAAGAGAAAGCCAATGCTGTTACCAGGCAACTCTGACTAGTTTTCTCTATTTTGAACCTCCACATCTGCTTCTCCTAGGTCTGAATCCTGCCTTTGGGGGCCCTAGACAACAAAACTACCCCATGAACCCTCACTGGTGCACAGAGAAGGCATCAGGAGGCCTCAAGCAGCCAGCACGTAGGATCTCAGGATCTCAGACCCCTCTATGGTGTGACCCCTGCCTGTCCTGGCCATGACCATGGGGACTCTGCACCACCTTGTGTGGGTAGCATGGTCCTCAGAATAGCACCACACCCCATTCATGCCTCCTTAGATCTAAACTCACCTTCCAGTCTGGGCAGCACCTGCTGGTGACCAAGAATGTCTACCCTGGCTGTAATAGAAGACTCTTAGGTTTCTCTCTGATGAAGAGGGTCTCTATGACCAAACTTTTTTTTTTTTTCCAGGAGTGGGGACTGAACCCAGAGATACTTTACCAATGAGCTACATCCCCAGCCCTTTTTATTTTTTATTTTTTTATTTTGAGAGAGGGTCTTGCTAAGTTGCTTATGTTGCCAGCTAAGTTGCTGAGGCTGGCCTGGAATTTGTGCTCCTGCCTCAGCCTCCCAAATCTGTGATCCAACCCTTAATAAGCTTCTGAGGACAAGAAAATATGTAGCGCCCCTCAAGGCAGGTGATAGCTGAGGGCAGCAAGTAGGCAATGGTGCTGCCCAGGACCAGGGAAGCCATGTTATGCTAGGAGTGGCTCAGAGAACCCAGAGCCCAGCCTGGGCTGCACCAGATCTGGGTGTGAGCTGGATGCACCCAGGGCCACATTGGGATACAGCCTGAATCCAGCCTGCAGCCTGAAGAGCTGAGGGGCTCTCAAGTGAGTCAGAGCAGCCACTGACCGCCTGACCCCTTCTAGTCATTTCCTTGTCCCTCCTGCACCATCTGTACTTCTCTTGATCTCAAGGTTTTCTGTGTGAAGGGACCTGCCAGGGTGCCTTCTTGTTTCCACCTGGAAGTTTGGCAGAGACCCCACCTGAGCCCACTTCTCTCCTACAGTCACTCCTCTCCCTACTTGGGGGGCGACCTCTGCCCCAGAGCTCTGCAGATAGCACAACCTAGTGCCTCTCTGAGGACTGTCTGATAGAGACAGGCTGTGGCCCAAGGGTGTGCGGGGCCTGTGAATTGTGCACAGAGTGAACTGTAACCAGCACCGCTGGGTCTGACCACTAAGGAACAAGGAACATAGTTCCCTGAGGCCTTCCCACACCATTTGTGCTGAGCAGCTGCTGAACTGAGTGCCGGGAGGAAGGGGAAGACACACCTGAGCACAAGGACACCTCTCATGCAGCACTGACACGCATGAGCACACAGGGCCCTCCACCCTCACTCCGCCCTGGGACATGGGGTGGGTGGGACTGCACTCAAGGCCTGTGTGCTGCTCAGCTCTTCTGGACCCTGAGAGTACACAAATTTCTGCAACAGTTTGAGTCAAGAGGGAGAGGACTGCATCCTGCCCCTGCATCCACTCAGGACAGCTGCTGATCCCATGCAGCCCGTTCCCACTCCAGTATCCAGGTTGGGTCCAGGATGCAGCTGAACTGTCTGCAGGGAGAAGAAGCATGGAAATCACCCACACATCTGTTCCCTGAGACAGATGAGACAGATTCTTGGGCTTCCAGGGGCCCTGGAGAACTCACTTCTTTCCCTTTGCTTGGCTCTGAGTTGGTGGGAGCCTCCCAGGTCCTGTGCATCAGATTCATTTACAGAGGAAAGCGTATGGGGTATGCAGGGATCTGTTGATCCCACCTCCCATAGCTGCTCCACTGACTGCTCTACTCCAGGCTAAAGAGGGCCCATGGTTTTGAGCCCCCCTCTCATTTTCAGATAGGAAAGTAAGGTCCCAAGAAGAGCAGAGAAGACTGGGTCATGCAGCTGCTGCCAGGAGGGTCTGAGGCCCACCCTCTACACATCTGATTCAGCCTTCCCAACAGAGTACACGTTCAGGTGGGACCACAGCACCAGGAAGACCACCTTAAAATGGGGGCTGCTCCTGCCCCAAAGTGGTCAGAAATAAGCATCTCTGTCCGTCCTCCAGAGGAAGGGCTGAATGTGCAGATCCACTGGTAAAAGACGACTAGGCCATGCTGCCAGACCAGGAGAGAAGGTCTCTGTGATCACGAGGGATCGCTGACCGTGCACGAGAGTCTGAGTCGCTGCATGTGCTGACACCCTTGAACACCTGGGGCTCGTGAGTGTCCACTAGAACCCCTGCACGTGTGCCTCTAGAAGACCGACTGCACAGTCATAGAGTGGGGTACCCTGAGCTCAGGCCCTTTGTTCCTTCAAGTGGCAGAGAGAAAGGTGGGGGACAGCTCCGCCTCAGAAACACCTTCTTGCCCCCTGAGAGAATTCCAGCTCACAGTCAGCCAGAGGCTCTGTGTGTCCCAGCAGGGCAGCCCCCTAGGTCTGAAAGGGCCACATTCCTGAAGTTTCTGGCCACTTTGCAGGAATGTCTGAGGGAGCCTCATCTGGCTAACCTCTAACCCCTGACCTTCCAGGTTAACCCTTCCTTGTCCAGTAATGCAGCCAACTTGGCAGATGAACATGTGGACCTGGGTCCATGCTGCCAGTGCCTACAGATCTGTGCCTGTGTTTTGTGTCCAGGTCTTGGGATATCTGTGATTTGTATCTCTAAGTTAGCACACATCCTGTCTGTTTGTGCTTGTGGGAAAGCGTCTGTCTTCGTGTGGGCATTTGAGGATGTGTGTGCACCATGAACCTGTCCTGTGCATACAGGTTCAGGAGCTGCCCTGCTGGCATACATAAAGCCATGGGTGTGACACACCTGTGGTTGCTCTTTGTGTGTTTTTGAGTACGCATGCATTTGCTGGTGGCTGGGCAGCTGTGTACACAGGTGTGCTTCCTCATAGATCAGCTGGACCCACACCTGTGACCCATAAGCTGTTTCTGCCCGTCGGACCCCGGGACGTGAGTAGGTCTGGGTGTGCTCACATGCAGCACCCTCATAGAAGCCGGTGAGCTCATGCAGAAAAGCTGGCAGGCAGGCCAGGACTCTGCTCACCTGCACTTCCTCCGACTCTACACCTGTGCTCTCAGACACTGTTTTCCTCTGCATTTCTCTTCCTACAACCCCATGTCTGGGTAGTCTCTTCCTGGGGTTACACCACATCTGGCGCTCAATAAATGGTTGATTGATTGATGAAGGAATGGATAAAAGGGGGCTTTAAGAGGCAGGCACTCCAGGATAGGTCAAGGCTGGCGCAGCGGGGTTGGGGGCAGAAGTGCTGGCGGCCGCCCCCGCACTCCCCCAGGACGTCTCGGGTCACAGTCTGCACCGCTGCCCGCGGGTTATTTATGACCCTCCTCCCCCTGCCGGCGGCGGCAGAGGCGGCTCCGGCCTCAGCCCAGCGGCGGAGGGCCCTGCACGGGGGAACCCTGAGCAGCGACGGTGTGGCGCCCAGAGGAGGGCGGGCGGGGCCTCGTGGGTTTGGAGGTGGGGCTTTGGATTCTGCCACCAGCAATCCCGCCGGTCCGGACCACCTGGCTGGGATGATTGTGGAGCCAAAACTCAGTCCTTTGCTACGGTCTGAGAAGCACAGAGGAAGGTGAGGCCCAGTGCCCTAGGCCAGGATGCAGGTGTCCCTCAGCATGAGGTCAGGGGTGAAGAGCCCATCCTGGGGCAAGACAGTCTGCTTCCCAGGACCACCCTGGGGTGGTCCCTCTCTGTGAAGGTGGGGTGTCGGTCCTCCAGCTTTGGAACAATCAGGGTCTTTTTCAGGAAGGAACCTGGGGAAGAATGGCATGGGTTTTGGGTTGATCCCCAGACCAGACAAAAACCCAAGGATAGGTCCTCCTATCTTTTTAACACATGCTGAGCAACATGAACCGGCTGCAGGGGAGGGGGCATGGGGCTGGGGGCTGGGGGGTTGGGGGGCTCTCTGCCAATCCTGCCCCCAGGACCAGGTGGGCCTTCTCCAGTGTGAGCCTGCACTTCCCCAGCCCATGGAGCGAGGGCCAGGAGCTGAGGCCAGGACGGGTGCAGGTGGACATGAGAAGACCCAGTCCTTGGCAGTAGGGTCAGGGCTGCAGCCAGGCAGTGGCACACAGGGCCAGGCTTTCCAGGCGTGGCACACCCCCCACTGTCATGATGGCCTCCATGAGGCAGACTGTGCCTTGGAGCAGGACGGGGTGGCGTCCAGGCTGCAGGTGAGGTAAGGGGACCAAGGGTCGTGAAGAAAAGAGGGGTCACCCACATTTCCACCTGGCCCCTCAGACCCCCGCAGTACCCCCCAGTCCAAGGGGCAGGAGGGAGTTGGAGGCACAGGCTCCCAGCCACACTCCTGGTCCGAGCACAGCACGCCCCACCCCGATGGGGCTCCCAGTCAGTGTGGGGCCGGCTGGTGTCTTGGCTGAGGATGAGTTGGTGACAGAAGCACAGTGGTCACCAGTGGTCAGCCCCAAGCCCAGCTGTTGCTGCTGTCTGCTCAGAAAGGGGATGGTGAGCTGTCCTTCACTCCCAGGACTTACCCCCTTTTAGAAGGTGGGGTGCAAACAGGCCTGTTGTCCAGCTTAGGCTCCCAGGAATGCCCTGCCAAAGTGTCTCAGGGGGTCAGGGACAGGGCTGGGCTACTGTGTTGGGAGGTGAGGCCACTTTCTAGTGTATCTAACACCACACAACAAAGACAAGCCACTCTAACCAGTGCCAAGTGCCAGGGGTGTTCTCGGTTTCTCTTCCTGACACTCCAATTCCATGAAGAGTGGTGGGGGTGGGGTGCTAACCAGAGTGCCAGGGGCTGGGGAGATAGCTCAGCTGGTAGAGTGCTTGCCTTGCAAGCACAAGGCCCTGGGTTTGATCCCCAGCACTGCAAAAAAATAAAATAAAATAAATAAAAACCGACAGAGTGCCAATCACCAGGCTCACCTGCCCCCAGAACACCTAAGTGGGCATGGACTAGCAGATCTTTCCCAGACTCTCTCCTAGTGGGGACAGAAGGTAGTGCACACACTCTTTTTGCCAGCTGTTCACCCGCCCCCCATCCCCTCTCCGAATCAGTCAACCACTCCTGCCCCACACCATGCCTGACACGGTCCTGAAAGCCGACATCCTGCATTTGAAACAGCTGTGTGTCATCAGGACGACCTTGGCTTCTCTGATTCAGATTCCCCATCTATAAAATGGAGATGATTAAACAAACAAACAACAAAAAAAAAGTGAACGAGTGGACTACCCTTATGCACAGAACTCAAACTCTCCAGAAATCCACAACTTCACCCACTGCACACGAAGGGTTGCACCCTGCAAACACCCTACCGAAAGCCACAGGCTCACACACTGGAGGGGCCAGAGAAGCCAGTTCATCCACTCCGGGAAAAGTCATCAACCGAGCTGCGCCCGCCTTGCCCCCACATGGGGTCCCAAACTCAAGCCTGCGCCACAACAGTGACACGGTGCCTCATCTGGCTCGCATGCACTCCCCAGTTTCCCTCTCTCCTTCGCTCTGCCGGAGCGGGGCGGGGGGAAGCGGGGTGCAGCCCTGTCCCGCCTCCAAGGCTCAGTCGACCGTCACGCACCCCCCGCTGGAGCCCGCGCCCGCCCGCCGCGCCGGGGTTGTTTAAATGGGCCAAGTTGTGGCGGCGGCGGCGGCGGCGGCGGCGGCGGCGGGAGTCTCCCAAGTCCCCGCCGGGCGGGCGCGCGCCAGTGGACGCGGGTGCGCGGCCGGGCAGCAGGGCGGGGCGGGGCGGGGGCTTGGGACCCCCGGGCAGGGCAGGGAGCGAGCCTGGCGACTCCGCGACTCCTCACTCCCCGGCTCGGCGGGCTGCAGGACTGCCCCCGGGCGCGGGCTCAGGGGGACTCCCGACGCCCCGCGGAGCGCCAGCGCCAGGGAGCTGCGGCGCTGGGCGAGTCAGTCCGTGATCAGTAGCAGCTCTGGCAGCACCATGTCTCGGTCCGTCGAGAGCCCGCCAGCAGGCCGGGGCGGCCCGGCGGGCGGCGCGGCGGCGGCGGCTTCGGGTGCCAGGGCGCAGTAGCGGGCGGGGTGGAAGAGCGGCCGGGCGCCTCCAGGGCCGGTGGAGACGCAACTGCAGCCAGGGCCAAAATAAGTTGCGCCGGCGGCCGAGAGCCGACTGCTTGGCCACCCGCGCGCCATGCCCGCAGTCAAGAAGGAGCTCCCAGGCCGCGAAGACCTGGCCCTGGCCCTGGCCACCTTCCACCCGACCCTGGCCGCGCTGCCACTGCCGCCGCTGCCCGGCTACTTGGCGCCGCTGCCTGCCGCGGCAGCCCTGCCCCCGGCCGCCTCGCTGCCCGCCTCTGCTGCAGGCTATGAAGCGCTGTTGGCGCCACCACTCCGGCCCCCGCGCGCCTACCTTAGCCTGCACGAGGCCACGCCGCACCTCCACCTGCCCCGAGACCCGCTAGCCCTCGAGCTCTTCTCGGCCGCGGCGGCCGCGGACTTCCAGCCGCTGCTGGACAACGGTGAGCCGTGCATCGAGGTGGAGTGCGGCGCCAACCGTGCGCTGCTCTACGTACGGAAACTCTGCCAGGGCAGCAAGGGCCCGTCCATCCGCCACCGCGGCGAGTGGCTCACGCCCAACGAGTTCCAGTTCGTCAGCGGCCGCGAGACGGCCAAGGACTGGAAGCGCAGCATCCGCCACAAAGGTGCGGCCGCCGTGGGGGCGCAAGCCGCCGTCTCTCTCCTTCGCTACCCGGGACCCGCGGGTCCGAGCCCTTCGCTCTCCCACCGGGGAGACTCGGTCTTGACCCAGAGGGGGCGCTGCAGCTCCAGAGCTGCTGCAGGGACCCACGCACCCCGCCCGCCCCCGCAGGGTTGCTTCGGTGCACGCGGCAGAGCGCCCTCCGCCGCCACTGTCCTCCCAGTTCGGACCACAGAGTGCTGGGGTTGCGCGCTACGCAGGAGCGGGCGCTCCCTCAGCTCCGAAGGTCTTTGTGAAGCCCCTGGGCCTTCAGGCCCAGAGGAAGTTTACAGGAACTCGGGAGACGGGTTGGGAGGGACGCCTTCCCTCCCCAGGCTCGGAGCCACTGGTTCCCGCGCGAGTGGAGGGACGCACGTGCGGCCGGGGTGCGAGTGCACACTGGTGGGGGTCGCTCGGGCAAGTGGGGCCGTACGGGTGGGGCGGGGCGTGGGCGCGCGGAGCTGGAGCGGTGTCGGCGGGAGCAGCCTGTTTGGATGGTGGCTCCAGAGGTGCGACAGTTCACCTTTGGGGGCCAGCGCCGGATAAGCGCGGCAACCGTCTGGCGCGGTGGGGGACTTGGAAAGTTTGGGACCCGGTAGTGTTCGGTTTAGGGGTTCAGGCTCCGCAGTGGCTGCCCGCTTCCTGCTGTGGGGGCTGACGCAGGCCGGCGTCGCTGCTCACCTGTTCCCTAGCTCGACCTTCCACTGCCCTGCCACAGCTCAGGCGGAACCGGCTAGGAGAGGGTGGGGCAGGAGGAGGGGCGCCAGGGCGGAGAGGAGGCCGCCCTCGATCAGGGGAGGGCCTCGCCCAGGATTTGAGTTTCAGAGCCCAGCAGATCCCCGTCGCGTCCACGAGGGTGGGGCGGGCAGCAGGCTCGGAAGTTGGATGACAGTGGGTTTGGAAGGTTGGTGTGCATTTCATACACCTTCCGGGAGTGGGGACTGGCCTTGCCGGTGACTGCGCCCCAGAGGCTCCACCTATGCCCTGACCGCCCCTCACCGGCTCTGCTCGGCTCTCCTCGCAGGAAAAAGTCTGAAGACGCTTATGTCCAAGGGAATTCTTCAGGTTCACCCTCCGATCTGCGACTGCCCGGGCTGTCGAATATCCTCTCCGGTGGTGAGACATGGGAGATAAGCTGGGCTGGGGGGTCTGGACTCCCAAAGGAGAGCTGGTGCCCATGTCCTCTAAGATTGGGAGTCCTAACCTCAGCCCTCTGAGTGTGCTGGAGGGAGCCCTCCTGGGGCAGATGGCGTGGGTGGGGGTTGCTTTGTGCTCTCCTGACAGTTCCTGGAAAGGGGTGGGAATCCTGGGGCACAGGAGCCGCTCCTGGTTTGGGTGAAGGGCAGTTCCTGCCTGTTCTTTAGTGACCTTCCTCATGGGTGTCCTGCAGCTGCTTCTCAAGCCTAGGGTTCCAGGGTCTTCCCTCTGGAGATTGTCATTCATGGGCCTGGGGACTCCCCAGTCCCAGATCTGGAGATCACCAAGTCATCTGGCATAGCAGAGAGAGGTGCTGATTCTGGGGCAGGGCTCTTCTGAGGTGTAACAGTGTTAGCTGGCCGTGATGTATGTCTGGGTTGTCCCAAGGCTTGAGCCTGAGTGGTGTGTGTCCTGATATTCTTAAGGTCAAAGTGCTGCCCTGCAAGGTCTGGACCTCTGTCAGTGACACAGAGCCTGAGGGGGCGGGGTCTTTGCCTGTACGTGTCCAAAGAGCAAGAACCCCACCCAGGGCAGACAATCTATGGCCTCCCCACTGGCTTGGGGAGCAGGTATGCATGCCCCAGGCAGTGAGGGGTGGAGGGTTGATCTGAAAAGGAAATTACCTCTGGAGAGGAAGCTCCCCCTGTGGGCAGCTCTTAGGGACATGGTGCTGGGCAGCGGGGGACTACTGTTCCTGGCCCCACCCAGCAGCCCGCTGTAATAGGAAGGAGGGTTTATTCCCTTTAGACTGGAGTGCAGTGTCCTGGCTGCATCATGGACCCTGCAGGGGGCACCCTGAGCAGGCTGGGAAACCTTGGACACAGGGATGCTGGCAGGGGAAGGAGAGCCACAGGCCCAGCCCACACATGGTCTGCCACAGTCACAGCCTCAAGCCCCGATACACACTTGAGTCTGCAGGAGCACAGGGCACCTGGACAAGAGCTCCCCAGTCAGGTGTGCAGGGATAGCCACCTTTTGCTTGCTGCCGCATACCTGCTGGGCAAGAGACTGAGGTTCCCCCTCCACCGCTGCACCCCTTCAGGCAACTGGAACTGGACAGGGTCCTCTGGGTGCCCACCCTGAGCTAGTCTGGGTTCTGTTTTCTGTTTGGATGGGAGTGCCCCACAGCTCCCAACCTGCCACCCCTGAGGCCTGCTGCAATAGAGGGGAAGCAGGTGGCCTGCGCCCAACATCTGCCCTCACCTCAAGTGGCAATCTGAGCTCAGAGAGGGATGTGGCTGCCTGCCCTTCTGGAGCTCCCGGTACCTATCCTGCATGAGGGACGCCTCAGGCCTGGGCCTGTCTGCCTCTCCTGTACCTGGTGGCTCCCTTGCAGGGACCTCCATGGGTCCCCTTCTTTCTAGCCCCCACTTTCTGGTGCACTGAGGCTCTCCACCTGCCCTTGTGGCCAGGGGTGCAATATGGTAGGCATGTGACTCCTGCATACCAGGACCCACCCTCATCACTCCAGAAGGGGTCAGTCATTGGTTAGGAACCAGGTTTTCAAATCTGTTGAGCAGTGGGCAGCTAATTCTTTAGTGTGTATGTATGGGGGCATGTGTTACCTGTCCTTGAGCAGGGTCAGGGTGGCCATCTGGGTCCTTAGCATTCTCCCCATAAAGTCCCCATAGGAGCCACCCTAGACCTATTCTCCTGGGTGCTTTCAGAGCATACCAGGGACTGGCAGGTCCTGTGCCCAGCCCTGTGCATGATGGGGCTTAGGCTGGCATATAGCCTGGGCTCCTTCCCAGTCAGCCGATCCTGGCCTCCTTCCAAGTGGCAGTCCCCTCTTCCTTCCCACAGATGAGAGGCAGAGAGATGTATTTCCTTTTCTTCTCAAGAGAGTATTTCACCTCAGGCAGAAAGGTGGCAGAGGAGAAGCACAGGGCCTCCTGCGGTCCTGGCACTGGGCTCTGGCAGGCTGCAGAAGGCAGAGCCTGCTGTAGACAGGCCAAAGGCTGTTGAAAATGGTCCCAAGCCTATGGACTGACAGAGGCTAGGGCATAGGTGGGCATTCACCGCCACAACCTCCCTGTGCTCTGCTGGCACTGGACCCTGTCATCCTGCTAGATGGCCCTGAGATCCCATTGGTACCATGTCACACTGCCCTTGTATTGCTGGGTCCTTTTTGCCCACCATGTTATAGAGGGAAACAGGGTATTCTGGGCAGACCCCAGCAGACGTATGAGGGCAAGTGTGGGGGATACTGTGACTCCCAGAGCTGGGTGCAGGGGCACCACCCAAACTGAGCTGGGCAGAACCATGCATCTGGAGATGATGTGGTGCTGAATCTGAAAAGAAGCATCCTTGCTAGGACAGGATGCTGGATGACCTGAGGCAGGGGCCTCCTTGACCCCTTCCTCACCAAGCTCATGGTTGTGGTGAGGATCCCTCTTTCTGCCAGCGGGGGACTGAAAGGAGAGGAAAATAGATAGATACTCTGAAAGCCCATGCTGCCTCTGAGCCAGCATCTTCTTACCAAATAAGAAAAAACCTCTGCACGCTGGAAAATAATCAGTGACTTTTTTCTCTTGCCTGTGTCAGTGGGACCTGGAGCCAGGAAGTGTTGAGAAACGCCAGGGTTGGGGCCACACGCTCATTCACACTATTCTGTGCAGATGTGTGTGAGCTGTGTGCAGAGCCCCAAGCTTGAGCACCCACAGCTGCACATACACATAGTGCAGGGGCCTGGGGAGAGAAAAGGGCCATTAGGGCCAGGGAACAAAGGGTCTGGGCTGCTCAGAGCTCTTGGGAAGCCTGTGACTCCCAGGCCTACAGCTCGCAAGGGACCAGCAGGCTCAGACAGCTACCAGTCAGACATCCCTTGAGCTGGGCTCTTCATGGTGCTGACAAAATAGGAAGGAGGAGCTGGGGTTTTAGCCCGGGGAGAGTGTTTGTGGGGCCCTGGGTTCCACCTGGGTTCCATCACCAGCACTGCAAGGAAAGGAAAAGGAACTTCGCTTGTTGATGCTGCTGTCTGTCTGTGGGATTGACGGAGGAGATGGGGTGTCGGGCAGACACCATAGAGGGACCTGCTCCCTGCACACCCACCAGGACCAGCCCTGCGAGCCGTGCCCCAGATTGAATGCACAGTCCCAGGAGGCTCTGGGACCCAGAGAGGGACCAAGGGCAGAGCTCAAGAGCCCTGGGGCTCCCACCCACTCTCAGCTGGACCTGCAGGGCAGCCCACACCCTCCTGTCCTCATGGGCTGTGCCCGCAAGTAACAAGACCCCGTGCCTTGGCCCTGGCCCAGGAGGCTGAGGGTTTAGTCCAGTCTTAACTTCCTCCTCCCCCTGCCCAGAACCGGGGGCGGCTGGCAGACAAAAGGACAGTGGCCCTTCCTCCTGCAAGAGCCCTGAAGAAGGAGCGGACCCCCAGCTTCTCTGCCAGTGATGGTGACAGTGACGGAGGTGGCCCGGCCTGCGGCCG
The DNA here is from genome assembly GCF_902686455.1 of Sciurus vulgaris. Taxonomy (NCBI): domain Eukaryota; kingdom Metazoa; phylum Chordata; class Mammalia; order Rodentia; family Sciuridae; genus Sciurus; species Sciurus vulgaris. The sequence goes on from NC_136461.1 coordinate 139,988, forward strand.
GCGGCCAGGCTTGAAACAGGAGGATGATCCACACATCCGGATCATGAAGAGAAGGTACTTGCTCCAGAGCTGGGCCGGGAGGCCCAGGCTCCTGTAGAAGGAGACACCAAGACCAAGAGTCGTCCCTTAGATGCTGCTGTGGGGCAGGGGTAAGACAGGAGCTGTCCCCTCTCCTGCCACAGCTGTGAGACACCAGGGGCCATCACCGGCCTGAGCTTGTTTCCTGCCGTGGTCCTTGTCCCACCAGAGAAGTCCAGCAGGGAGGGGTTTGGCCTCAGTGCAGTGAGGAATGGTGGAGCTGTTCAGTGTGCTCTTCCTGGCCCTCTCTGAGAGGCCGGAGCACATCTCGCCCCCAGGTTTGTTCAGTGGGAGCTGCCAGCAGGTTGAACTGGGCAGGGGGTGCCACCCTCATACCCTGCCCTGGCTGCTGTCTGGTGGGATGTTAAGGGTCAGGCCCACGCCAGCCTGTTGCCCCAATGCCAGCACTGGAGCTGCTGACCCTCACTTCTTCTCCTGGTAGAGTCCACACCCACTGGGATGTGAACATCTCCTTCCGAGAGACATCTTGCAGGTAGGAGCCTGGCACAGGCGGGGCAGCTGTTGCTGTTTCCCCAGGGTCTGCTTCTGCATGTCTCCACCCACCTTCCTCCCTCCTCTGCCCGTGGTCTTTTGTCTTGTCCTCTGTCCCAGTCAGTGTGAGCCAGTGTGGGCCGTGCATTTGCCAGACTTGTTTTGATGTGTGTCCTTCTTACCTGGCTAGAAGGTAGGTGGCTTGGTGCCCAGCTGACATCAGGAGACCCATCTTGGCCAAGTGCAGACTGGTGCCAGGCCTCAACAGCATGGGCAGGGTTCTGGGCAGGCCACACCTGGAGCCAAAGCATGCTCTGCTCCCCACCACTGGACTGTTCATTGGAGCCCAACAGCTCTCAGATAAGGCGTAATTTACACCTCTCACCCTCCCAGAGGGCCACCAGGGGGTGAGATGTGTGAACAGGTTCTTGAAGGATGCATAGGAGTTCACTAAGGAAAGGCAGTCTGCAGAGTTGTGAAGGAATGAAGGAAGGGGAAGGAGGGAGGAGAACGTGAGCTTGCAGGTCTGGCTCAGTGGGATGCTAAAAGGCCTGGGCCTCAGAGGCTGGACCAGTTGGGCCTTGTCCTACAGGCAGAGTGAGCCACAGAAAGTTCTTGATCAGGGAGTGACCAGGTATGTGTTTTGGAAAGATCCTGCCAGGTTATGGTGTGCTCACATGGATTTGGGTTATGGAAACAGGCTGGGGCTGCAAATCCGAGATGCAGAGGATTAAAAAGAAGCCCCCAAGGAGGAGGTCAGGTGTCAGGGACCGAGTTCCTGCTCCCAAGGGGCAGGGGCTGGTTTCTGGTTAGTGAGGTCAGGTCTTTCCCCATGGCTTCCAGGGAAGCACCACAGGAAGGGCCTGATAGGGGAGCAGTGGGCACCCAGGGTAAGGCCAGCCTCCTGTGGCCCAAGCTGTGTGGGTGCTTGCCCTCCCTGGCCCAGCCACAGGAAGGCAGTTTGCCCTGGGTCTCTGCCAGGGGTGTCATTATTTATGTCTTTGAGAACGTCTGGATTCTGGAGCCGAATTACAATAAAAACATCTTTAAACTTATTTCCACCTCATTTTGGAGTTGCCAGCTCAACTGATCATTTTTATGAACCGTCATGAACATTGATGACATTTTATGAGCCTTTTACTCAGGACGCTACAGGATAAATTTGCCAGCAAGGCCTTTAGGGAAACCCAGTGGCTGGGCCTCCCCCCAGGGGCCATCACCTCCTGCTGTGGCCCCTCACGTGCACTTGGCCTTGGGTGTGACGAGGTCCCAAGCAGAGTTCTCACCAGTGCTGGCCGCTGCAGCCTGGGTTGCCCCTAGGAGGAAGCCAGGTCTGCATTAGTGGAGAACCTGGTTCCACAGAGGACCCAGAAGAGGCAAGGGTGATTTTTTGGACCAAAGGGAAGGTTACAGTTCTGGGAAAGAGGACACAGCACACCCCGGAGGACTAACAGCCCATTGGGTCCCGTCTGCTAACACAGCTCCCAGCGCCTGGCCAAGGAGGGCAGCCAGGGCCAGCTGCCTCACACTGCACCACCCGACTGTCGTCCCATCCCGACTGTCCATCCATCCTCATCTGTCTGTCATTCTTCACTTGTCCATCTGCCTCTTGCATCTGTCGGTCTGCACACTCCTCTCTGTCCCTCTGACCAGTCCTGTTTGGGATGCCTGCTGCTGGCTGCACTCAGGGACCCAGGACCCCAGTGCCCTGCGATGCACCACAGCACTGTTTGCAGGAAGGGCCTCCCAGGTCCCTGACTTTCGAGGGCCCCCAGCTGGCCAGGGCTGCAGGAGAGAGCTTTGGTGGGGAGGCCTGGAGTGGGGGTGGAGTCGGGCCTCGTCCCTTCCCCTGCCCTCACAGCCCTCCCTGCAGCCTTCACCGCAGCCTCCTGAGGCCTCCCTCCTGGGCTCTGTGTCTGTGTGTAGTGGCCCCATCCTGTGAAGACAGGTGCAGGGCTCTGAACTCTCCAGCCTGCCTGAGTTTCTCTGCAGGTCTTTACATTCGCCTCGCATAATTTGTTCAGTGAGTGACTGCGTGACCAGAACAGGTTTTAGGACTAGGCCGTCTTGGGACCTGAGGAATGAACCCCCAAGGCAGGGACTGTGGAGTGCAAGGTCAGATCCTGTCTCTCGCCAGTGGTTACCCCCATGGGGCTGTACCCCAGAGTCCAGGTGACCCCTGAGAGTGACACAGCTGATAGCTGTTACTGAGGCTGGTCCCAGATGCAGGTCCTGCTGAGGGCCACAGCCACGGCTCACAGGAGGTTACTGTGCTTACCTGTCCAGTCTCTGGAAGTGCCCAGTGCCCCTGTGGAGAGAAGCCCCATGGCAGCTGCAGCCCCATGCCAGGCCGGCCCTGCCCCATGCTGAGGATAGCAGTTCTGTCCAACACCCCACATCAGCGAGGATGATGGGGGAGGATGAGCCTCGTGCGATTAATCCCATAAAGTACTTACCCCCCACCTGCCTCCCGCCCTCACGGGGGTGGGGGAGAACCCACAGCTGGGTCTCTTCGGGGCTCTGGGGCCGCCCTGGGGTATCTGGTGCTGAAACTGATCTACTTAGGGCCTGGCCCTGGATTAGCTCCTACCAGCCTGGGCTGGGGGGCTGGGGGCTATTTAATGAGGTTCAGGGTCGGTTCCCAGGTCACTGTGAGGAGGCTCTGCTAGTGTCAGCGCTGCTGAAGAGGCCGTTCCGCCACAGGTGGGCTGGGAGGGCGCTGCTGGGGCACTGGGCATCCCTGCCCCTGCTCTGTCCTGGCCTTGGCTTCCTGTCCCCACTTCTCTGTTGATGATGGGGTTGCTCACAGAAACCCAGGGGTGCCCCACTTTCTCCTCCCTCTTCTCTCTGGGGCTCTGGGTGAGGGCTCAGCAGGAGGGAGAAGGGGACAAAGAATCACATGCAGGGTGACCCAAGGCCAGGACTGACTGAGCCCTGGGGATCACAGGTGTCCTGAGCGACCCGGCGCATCTCCTGCGACTGCAGGCACATGCTACAGCATGTGTCTTTTCACCTGCAGGACTCTGGTCTGAACCTCAGTTTCCTTATTTAAAGAAATGAGGGCCCCAGGAGGGTGGTTGCAAATTTTAACCAAAGTAGCACGCGCCATGTTTCTGCTCCGGAGCTTGCAGCTCGTGTGACTGTGCGCCCTCGCGCCTGTCCAGAGGCAGCAGGCCGCCTACCCTCGAGGCAGGGAGCAGAGCACAGCACTGGAGAGAGGAAGGTGGGGGGACGCCCGCCCCTCCCTGCTATCCGGTGGTCTGACTGGTGGGTGTGCACAGATGTGGCATCACAAGCCCACAGAGGTGTGCACACCACACACATGGCCACTAGGTGCACGCCGTCCCCAGCCCAGGCTCCCTCCTGAGGTCTGATGCTCACCAGACCTCACTGCCCAGGCTCTCGGCTCCACGTGGCTGCTCATGGCCCATCCTCTGTCTTGCTCTGCTGCAGCCAGGACAGCGACCTTCCCACACTCATATCCAGTGTGCACCGAAGTCGCCACCTCGTTATGCCCGAGCACCAGAGCCGCTGTGAATTCCAGAGAGGCAGTGTGGAGGTCGGCCTGGGACCCACAGGTGAGGAGGCCAAGGGGTCCTGAGGGCGAGGATGGGGCTGCCAGTGCCACAGCAGCTCTGCCTGGGGACAGCCGCCCTCCCTGTGTCTCTGCTCAGCAGCTCTGGAAGCCCTGGCAGGCAGCCAGGGAGGCCAGCAGAGGAGGCGGGAGGTGTGAGGCCGGCTGTCCCCAGGGGCTCCATGTGATGGTAATTGTGTTAATCCCGGCCAGTCAGGCAGACAGGCGGCAGAGGGCGGCTCCACTGTGGCTGCCGCTGGGGTGGGCTTGGAGCGTCAGTCCAGCCACCCCCTCCTCACAGGGCAGGCACAGGCAAAGGCCTCCCAGAGCTCAGGAACAATGTCCACCCCCCACCCCCACCAAGCCCACTGGGCATGTTGGCCTGGTCCTGCCTCCCTGGGGTCCTGGGAGGGAAAGGGCCCATCCCTGCAGCCTGGATCTCCGCAGGATGGCAAGAGGGCACTGGCCCGGGAGCTTCCAGAGTCACCAAGGAGACCTGATTCCTGGAGGCAACAGGAGCTCAGAGGGAGGGGGCAGCTTCAGGACTAAGTCCCCAAGGAGCAGGCCACTGCTGAGAGTGGGCACAGCTTGGCCTCAGAGGCATGCCATGTGGACTCTGGACGGGTCTCTTCTGACAGTGGCTACAGCTCTCAGAAAGCAGGGTGGGCACAGCCCACCACCCTGGGCACCCCCGACAGAGTCCCCACGTGCCTGGGAGGCCCTGTGGATGGGGGGTTGCTTCTGGAGCTGCTTCGGAGGTGGCTGAGCAAGCAGCTGATAAAATCTAATTGCCCCATCGATCGGGCAGAGCCGAGGGAGCCCCTCAGTGATTGAGAGGCTGAGGCAGCAGGCCCTCCCCTGCCTACACACAGACCTCCTCAGGTGCACAGACCTGCACGTGCCCTGTGCGGCCCCTGCAGGGCTTACTCACCCTGCCAGGTACCCCTCCTCACTCTACACGAGTGTAGGTCACATGCTGTGCGCGGCTGCCAGGGTGCTGCCTCTGGGCTTCACACATGCACCCACTGGGCGGCACAGGGGTCTTTACCTGTCACCACCTCTTCTCACTTCCTGTGGCTCAGGAGACACCCCCTCAGGCCACTGCTTTCTGGGCCCTAAGCAGGAAGGGGCCCAGAAGACCGAGGGGTCTTGTGAGTTTGTGGTCCACCCCTGGTGCATGTGCCTGCCTCTGGTCACCACCTGCCCCAGGTGTGTCTCTAAGCTGATGCGGTCTCCTCAAGGCAGCCCTGGGGCTGGGTCTCACTGCGAGTTACTCCCACTTCAGTACCACCTCCCCAGGCTGTGACTTCCAAGCTCCCCAAGAGCAGAGAAACCCAGCCAGGAGAGGGGAGTTGCCACTGTTGAGACGGGAACAGACTGCAGAGGTTACCCTTGCTGACCCCTGAGCGTCTGCAGGGACCAGGAGGTGGGTGGCAGGTGTGGAGAGAGACTGGGGACCCGTTCCCTGCCTGGTGCGGTTGGGGTGCACTCCGGCTTGCTGGGCTCTGCCATGCAGCTTGTGCTGCCCGAGTGCTCCTGAGTGCCCTCATCTGTCCTGTGGGTTCTGTCTGCCCTGACCCCTCATCCAGGCAGCAGGGACTGTCCCCTCTTTGGGGCAGAGCCTGGGGCCGGCCAGCCAGCCAGTGGCAGCGAGGTGGCTGAGATCAATAAGTTATTAGCACCATTCTGTCAGCTGTAATGTGGAGATTGATCGGTGCTGTTGCTGCCGCCGCACTTCCTTAGCCTGATAAAAATGACAGATTAAAGGAATAAGGAGAAGGAATTAGGCTCCTGAGCTGAGGGCAGGGCTTCCGGGGGGCACAGGTTTGGGAGCCCTCTGTACCAAGGTGTCATGGAAGGCTTGAGTTACACGAGGAGCAGCCCCCCATCGCCCCATTCCCAGGCCTGTGAGGATGAAGAGGGTCCAGAGGCAGCAGGGTCTGGCCTGGAGGTGCTGTCAGCCGAGCCCCTGATGTCAGGGAGCTCAGGAGGAAGCCGGGCTTGGGGACAGGTTTAGAGATGGGCCTATCCATGTGTGTGGCTTTTCAAGTGGGGGTGTGACCTAAAGGCTCTAAAGGGTACAGGAGTAAGCAGGCCAGGAGCAGGGCACACCGGGCCTGTGCAGGGCAGGTGTATGCCTGCCAAGGCCAAGTGCAGCGGAGGAGGGTCTTGGCTTCTGGCGCAGGGCCCAGGAGAACCCGGGAGCAGAGGGGCCCCACTGAGTGCAGCAGGGGTGGGGTGTGAGGTGTGCCTTCCTGACTCTCCTCTAAGCACCTGCACAGCCCACCCCAACCCTGACTTAGAAGGGGAAGGCAGTTCTGTTCTCCAGGAGAAGTTGAGGAGGGCTCATTAGCGCACGGGGGAATGGACTGGCTGGTCAGGGGTGGCAAGAGGCCTGTGGGGAGACTGTCATGTGACGCACCCTGGGGCCCAGGGTCAGGGCTGCCCTGTTTCCTCAGCTTGCTCCATACCCGCCATGATGTCCTCCTGCCAGGTAGGCCCACCAGGTAGAGGCCTGAGACCCAGGGCTGGCAAGGCCTTGCCCACCAGAACCAAGGATGCTCCTGAATGGTGGGGACTGGGGTTCACCAGCCTGAGCTGGGGCAGGGGTGGGTCCTCCCCACTTCCCTGCATCCCCCTCCAGTTCCTGAGACTGGGTGTGGCTCACTCCACCCTCCACAGGTGACTTGCTGGGCAAGAGGCTGGGCTGCTCCCCCCACATCACCAGTGACTGCTCTTCAGAGAAGAAGGCCCGAAGCGAGTCCCCTCGAGGTAGGAGCCCAACACAGAGAGGAGGGACAGGTCACTGGAGGAGGGAGTGGTAACTGAGTGCTTGGAAGTGTCCTCAGACCTTCCCAGAGGGCAGGCGTGTGACAGCCAAGTGCACAGAGAGGAACCTGGGTCTCGCTGCAGGAGCAGAGGGATACAGGTCAGGATGAGATGTGCCTTCCCAACGTGCCTTTTCCCCTTGGCAGTATCTGAAGGAAAATCCCCTTCACCATGTGCTCCCCCAAATGTAGAGACTCTGCTGCTGCCAGAACTGGGACCCAGCATGGCGCCTGAGGACCACTACCGTCGGCTAGTTTCGGCACTCAGTGAGGCTGGCAGCTTTGAGGACCCACAGCGTCTCTACCACCTGGGCCTCCCCAGCCATGGTATGTGCCCTCCCCACTTGGCCCCCCCACCCAAGTGTGCCCCTCAGTCACCTCTCCACCCCAGAAGAGGGTGTGAGCTGCTGACACCAAGACTAGGGCTGGATCCGTCCATGACCCCCAGGCCCTTGTGGTTGGTGGTGAGGCCTGGCTGCCCAAGGTCTTGTTCCAAGTCCCTGTGGCTCATCCTAGGGTCACATTCTCAGGGTCCCCTCCAGCCTTGCACACAGTTTACTCAGGGGTGAGCCCGGGCAGGAGGAGGAGGTGGGAGCTTGAGCAGGCCTACCTACCCTCTGTCCAGGAGATCCTGTGGTCTGTGCCCCATTCTCCGGACTCCCACAGCAGTTGGTGCAGAAATTTAAGTCAGTGGACATTGACCTACGGCCACACTGCAATAGTGCCATCTCCTCATCCTGCAAGGGGGACAAGGACAGGGGGGGCAGGCATCCCAGAAAGACAGGACTGGGTGGCAGCTGCATGGCCACCATGACCTCCTGGATGCCATGAGAGGCCCAGCTGGAGACTGGGATGCTGCAGCTCTTGCCCCTCTCCACTCAGTGGGTCTGCTCTGTCCCTTGTGGTCACACCCCAGGGAGCAGTCGGACACCTATCCAGCTGCACTCTGGCCTCACAGGCTAGGCTCCTGCTAGGTGAACTTAGCTTTTCTGGCCGGAGGTGGGTGGGGTGCGGGAGGGGGCAGGATTTCCTCTTCTTCCACAAGGCACCGTCCCCTAGGGCGGCTTAGCCACCAAGAGCCTGAATAATTCACCAAATGTTAATAATTTAAAAATCTTCCCTTTTAATTGCTTTCCCTGCCCTGCCTGGGGCCGGCTCTGCTGGCCTGTGTGGGGGAGGGGGCGCGGCCGCGGCCGCCAGGGAGCTGCTGTCAATCACCATGCGCGCCGCCCCGCCCCGCCAAGGAGCCGGCTGCAAATAGCTGAGGCCGCGGGCGGGCGGGGGCGGGGGCGCGGGCCCCGCTGGGATCGACGCGGGCGGCCGCGCCGGCTGGGCTCTGCGGGCTGGCACCCGGCCCGGGGCAGACCCACCTCCGCTTTTCGGGTAATTAATTTATAAACAGAGGCGGCGGCTCAGCGGCGGAGCTACGCGAGGGGGGTTGCGGGGACTGGAGGCTGGGCCCTGGGCAGAGGGAAGCACCGTGCATCAATCCACTGCATGTACCCACGCCCAGGGATTGTGGCCGGTGTGCCCGCAAAGACGCGGGCGCATGGGCTTGGTGCACTCCTGCTGGATATTGACCATATGCAACCACCGCTGGATGGCCAACGGGGACGGATGTTGGTTTCTGCTGGTGGGGCCATGTGTACATGTCAGGATGTTTCCTACCTCCCATCTCAGAGGGGGTCACCTGGTGGAACCTGGACTTGTCACAGTGACCTCAGGAGGAAGTCTATGCTCTCACTCTTGGACCTGTGCACAGGACCCTTCCCTCAAGACTCCATCCTCAGTGCACCAGCACTAGGCTCTCTGGTCCTTCCCTCCAACCCCACACTCCTTCGTGGCAGCATATTGCAGGTCCTCTTGCAACCTGTCTTCCCTGCCCTAGGACTGCTTCTCCTGCCCCAGTGACCATCAGTGCTGACATACAGCAGGGATGGTGTGGAAGTGGGCCCCTGGTTCCCCTTCTCCTTGGCTTCCCTGGGCCAGTGTCCCTTGCTCACTAGGATGAGGGGGAAACTCCAGAGAAAGCTGGGCCTCAGGGTCGCTGCTATTGCCCATCCCCAGATTTGCTGAGGGTCCGGCAGGAGGTAGCAGCTGCAGCTTTGAGGAGTCCCAGTGGCCTGGAAGTTCACCTGCCCTCATCCACATCAGGTCAGCGCCGGAAGCAGGGCCTGGCTCAGCACAGGGAGAACACCGCTGCAGCCGCTGCCCCATCCTTCTCCGAGAGGTACTGGGGAACAGGCTTGGTATCTGACTTCTGCAGGCTCAGAGCCTGCACCTTCCACCCACTCACTCTTCCCCAGTTGCAGCCACATAGTCATGTGGGCACTGCCTGCTCCCAGCTCTGGATTCAGGGTCTGTTGGACAGAAGTCTCCTGAGGCTGGCTGAGCTGGGCAGAGGCCCAGGAAAACATTTCTGGGGCAGTATGTACGAGGGTGCCAACAACCCTGGGCAGGAATGTGAAGGCCCACTCTGGTTTCTTTGTTGAGCAACTGGGGACCAGCATAATCCAGGTGCCCCTGGGACAGTGTGTCAGGGGAGCGGGTTGGGAGAGCGGAAAGCAGAGGAGACCGGCTGGAGGTCTGGAAACTCAGCCCAAAGTAAGTCGGGAGGGGTCGGCCAGAGGACTACAGCTGGGGGCGGAGGGAAGCCCGCTTCGCCAGTTCAGACACTAGCCGTCTGCGCAGACGGCCTCCCGGGCGGGGCGGGAGCAGGGGGGCGGGAACCTGTGGAGGCCAGGGAAGGGCTCAGGGGTGGGGGCCTGCAGCAGGCAGGTCTCCTGCCGGGCACCCCCCGCGCCTGGCCGACGAGCGCGGCGTCTGCAGCTGCCGCCGCCTCCGGATTGCGGCTAATTACGCCTCCTGCCCCCGGCAGCGCGGGGCCCGCTGCGAAAGGGGGAGGGGGTGGGCCCCGCGCGGTAATTACCGCTGCCGTCGCCGCGGCCCGCCGGGTCAGCGCCTCCGCCGAGATTAATTGGCGCCGCCGGCGGGGGCGGGAGCGGGGGCAGCGCTCGACCCGGAGCCATAACGAGCGGCGCATCGACCGCCCGCGGGGCCAGCAATTAGCGGCGACGGCGAAGGGAGGCGCTGGGAGGCGGTTACGGGAATTCGGGGCGCGGAGGGGGCCGGGTATGCCGCGCGCCACTCAGTCCTGCCTTTCGCAGGGAGCTGTCGCAGCCGCCCCCCTTGCTGTCGCCCCAGAATGCCCCCCACATCGCCCTGGGTCCCCAGCTCAGACCCCCTTTCTTGGGGGTGCCTTCGGCTCTGTGCCAGACTCCAGGTAAGGAATAGGAAGGTGTGCACGTCCTCCGTGTCCTGTGGGCGCGCCGCTTGAAACCGGTCCTGCAGGGACCCCCGTTAATGCCGAGGGCCAGTTTAGATGGCCAGCACCACTTGAACACCCTTTTCCAGGCTACGGCTTCCTGCCCCCTGCCCAGGCGGAGATGCTTGCCCGGCAGCAGGAGCTCCTTCGCAAGCAGAGCTTGGCCCGGTAGGTGCCGCCAAAGCCAGGCGGGGGTGGGGGTGGAGTGGCAGGAGCGCCCAGGCTGACCCGGCCGTCTGCTCTCCGGGCCCAGGTTGGAGATGTCTGCGGAGCTGCTTCGCCAGAAGGAACTGGAGAGCGCACACCGGCCACAGCTGCTGGCGCCGGAGGCGGCCCTGCGTGCCCCTGACGGTGCCGACGAGCTGCAGCGGCGCGGGGCAATGCTAGTGCTGAAACACAGCTCCGCGCCGCTTCTGGCTCTGCCTCCGCAGGGCGCCTCGGGTCCGGAGCCTCCTACCTCGCCCCGGGAGCCTGCCCGCAGAGCACCCCGGAAGGGAGGCCCTAGCTCTGCCTCAGTCCGGTCCAGTGACTCCAAGGAGACGACAGCATCTGGACTCTGGGCTCAAGATGTCTCAGAGGAAGAGCCCCCCAAAGACTCAGACGGAGAGGACCTGGAAATAGCACCGACAGGAGGCCATGGCTCTACCCCAGGCCAAGCCCCAGCAGGAGGAACCAGCGCTGAGGGGAAGGGGCTGCTTTCAGGGTCCACCCTGCCCCCTCCATTGCCCTTGGGCTTCCCCTATGCGGTCAGCCCCTACTTCCACACAGGTGGGTATGGAGAACTAGGCTGGCCACCCTTGGAGGTCATGCAGGGGGAGGGGGTACAGGGCTTCCACAGGCAGAAGAATCTTAGTCATGGATTGTTATGTCTAAGCAAGTAAAGAAAGCAAAGGTCAGCAAACAGGGTGGGATGTGGGATAGGGAGGGCCAGAGCCCTAGTGACTGACACCCACACCTAGGCACCATGGGGGGACTCTTCGCTGACGGGGAGGCAGCCACATCCCCTGAGGACATCAGCAAGTGGACTGTGGATGATGTCTGCAGCTTCATTGGGGGCCTGTCTGGCTGTGGGGAGTACGCTCGGGTGAGGCAGGGCTGTCCTGGGCTCACTGCAGGCCTGTCACTTGCCCTCCTCTCCCTTCCCCACCCCCTCACCCCCACCCCACCTGCTCCTGCCTCATGGGGCCCTGCCCAAAGCAAAGGGGATTCTTTCATTTGACCATTTCCTGCAAGCTACACAGCCTGCTTGCTCTCCATGGCTGCTCTCTGGGATTTTGCTGGGCAGGACTGGTAGGCCTGACCCTGCCCCTGCTCTAGGTGTTCAGAGAACAAGGAATTGATGGGGAGACCCTGCCTCTGCTGACCGAGGAGCACCTGCTGACCACTATGGGGCTGAAGCTGGGGCCTGCCCTCAAGATTCGGGCCCAGGTAATGGACAGGGCTCTGGACAGTGGGCAGAAAGCACAAAGGCTCTTTGAGACCACCCAACAGCCCTGGCAGGGCACCCACCAAGGCTTCTCTTTACAGGTGGCCAAACGCCTGGGCCGAGTTTTCTACATGGCCAGCTTCCCTGTGGCTCTGCCGCTGCAGCCACCAACTCTTCGGGCTCCTGAGCAGGAGCTTGCCTCCAGAGAGCAACCCTTGTCCCCAACAACAGCCACCTCCCCCTATGGGGGGGGCCACCCACCCACTAGCCGAGCCTCACCCAAGCCAGAAAATGGAACCACAGCTCTACTCCCAGGGCCCCCAGATGCCACCCAGTCTCTGTGCTGAGCTGGCCAGTAGGCTGTCCACAGTGCCAGCACAGGATACAGCAGCCCCTACCCCACAGCTTTCTCCCTTTTGATTTTGGATGCAAAAACATCAAGAATTTTTAAAAGGAAAAAATATGTGACTTAAGAGGAACTGAATGAGTTTTCAAAGACTTTCTGGGGTGACTGCAAAGGTCTACAGACAAACCAAAGACAAAGGAATACAGGAAAGCGGGAGCCACCTCTCTGGAGCGGGCTGCTCTGACCTGGCAGCAGGGCCAGCTGCCTGCAGAGTGCCAGCTCCTATTGCCCAGGTCGGCACATCTCTTGGTACGTCTGGTCTGTCGTGCTCTAACAATAAAGCACTGTCCACTATCTTCTACCCTCCTGCTGCACAGACACTGGCCTCAAGGCCTTTGGGGTACTGCAGGAGACCCTCAGTCCTCCTCCGAGAGCTGTAGATCCTCTAGTTCATCCTGGGGCCCCTGGGCCAGCTGCCACAGCTCACCAGGGTCCAGCTCTGCCTCTGTCTCTGGGCCTCCATCTGCAGGGAGAGACCAGGCTACATAAATTCTGCTTATCAGGAGGAAGCCAGTCTCGGAGGTTAATCATCACTAATTAATCACAGCACTAATTAATTTATCAGTTCACTGTAGCTGGCTGCCAGAGCCCATGAGAACAGAGCAGCTGGCTGGGCACCCCAGGGAGGAGAGTGGGCCAGGCTTGGGGCTGCCCTCCCATGGCCCTGCTGCCAGATGAGATTAAGGACCAGGCCTCTTTCCCCAAGAACCACTCACCCTCTGAGTTGCTGCTGTTCTCCTCATCCTTCTGGTCATCCTCATCTTCTTCCCCCTCCAGTCCCTGCTGAGTTCCGAGGGACCCAGATGTCCCTGGGAACCAAGAAGGGTCCATGTATGAGCCCTCCCCCCCCCCCCCCACCAAGGCCCACCAGAGACTCAGCATGGGTGGCTGGCAGGAGGGTGAGCCAGGAGCAAGAGGACTACCCTTCTTCCCTCTACTTCCACATAGATACAGTCATCTGATACTCCACACAGGTGCCCAGAACATACATTGGAGAAAACAGGTTTCTTTTTGTTTTGTTTTTTGTGGTGCCAGGGATTAAACCTAGGACCTTGTGCTCGTAAGTCAAGCACTCTACCAACTGAGCTAGATCCCATCCCCCTCTACTTCCAAGTGGAGGATCAAACAGAGTATTCAGGAGAGCCCTGAACTAGGGACAGGCCCACCCCAAATGGAAAGGCGGCCGGTGACAGCATAGATAGCACTGAGGTGGGGACCCCTCGGCTATTACATGTTGGGCCGTCCTCAGCCTCCCCATGTCCAAGAGCACGTGATACAACAGGTGCAGCCCCCACCTCTCCCAGAGAAGTCTGTGGTCTCCTCGTCCTCAGTACTGTCCAGGTCAAAGAGGTCTTTAAACTCCTTCCTGTCCTCGTCCTTCCTGTCCTCTACCTTCCGCCGTTTGACCTCTGGGAAGTTCAGATCTTCTAGCTGGAATAGCCAGAACCAAAGTAGCAGGTGGACATGGGGAGGGGGTTGAGGGAGGTCAGCCCAGCCCCTCTTGCCCCACCTTCCAACTCAGGACCCACCACAGCCACGCATGGCAGCGGCCACCAGTTCACCCCAGCCACCATCCCATTCCTCTGTCCTTCCCATCCCTGTTCCCTCCTCAGGCCTCCAGTGGCCCCCTGGCCACTTGCTGCTGGGCAGCCTTTCTGCTCCCACATCTGTTGCCATTCCTCCCAGGACAGCCAGCATCCTGGTGGCATGCTACTCCAAGAAGCTGTCCCCCAAGTCACCCCATCTCATAGCCCGGGCCACGCCAAGGGTCAAAAGCTAAAGCCCTTCTTGCCCCTCCCACCTGCCCCCTGGGGTCTACAGACTGGCTTGTGACAGGATGTGCAGCCACTCCATTCCCCCAAAGCCCCCACCCTCAGGAGGCACCTGGTTGTGATACCTCCTGACACCACCCTTCTGGGTCACTGCCTCCTCAAACAGCCTTAATCCCCCGCCGCCACCACCAAAGTCACGCCAACGTGCAAGATCTGAATCTAGCTGACCCACCCTTGGCCCCCAGCTATACCCGCTCTTTGCCACTGATCTCCAGCTGGATCTCACGGTCCCTCAGCTTCCGCCAGTGGCTGTAGTATCTGGTGAGTGGGGTTCCCTCTTCTCGGGCCTGTTTCTCCCAAGCATCCTAGGGGTGGGGTAATTCAGGGTCATGTCCCACTGTGGGCAAGCTTCAAACCCCTGACCTGTGCCCTCAGGCACCACCCCCAGCCCAGATACCAGTTCCCAACTGACCACTGCAAGCTGGTCAGAAACACCAAAGGAGACCCTCTGGCGACGACTACAGACGTGCTCTGCGTTCTCCTGCACCTTCTCCAACAGCTGGCGCATCTGCCGGCAGTAGTTGGCTACCTTGCACTCCCGGAGGAAGGATTTGAGCTGCAGAAGGAAGGGGGACTCAATCCAGCAGGCAGACAGGCTTCCCTGCACCCCAAAGGCATCCCAGTTAAAATCACACAGCAACTCCAGGGAGGCCCAACTGCACACAAGTGGGCAGCGGGCCACAGGTGGAATCAGGCCGCTCTCAGGCCAAACTCTGCCCATCTCTGTAAATAAAGCTCTTCTGGCAACAGCTACATTCACTCCCTCACGTGCACATGTGCTGCGGTGGCTGCCTTTGCACTTTGGCCAAAGGCCGGTAGCAAGACTGCTAAGAAACCACTACCATAAAGCCAAGGGCACTTACTGAAAAAAACTTGTTGACCCCTACTCTAGACCCCCATCCCTGAGAACTCTGAGTCCAACAAAAGTGCCCTGACTGCCAGGCATCACTATCTGGGATGGAGGCTACTGCCACATGCCAAGGGGCAGCAAGTGACTGCAGCCTTGCGCTTATGCGCGTGCACGTACACACACACACACACAAAACCTATTTGGATGGGCTTGAGATGCACCTCGGGTGTGGGCAGCAGCAGTGGCCCTCCCCCATGAGAGGTGTAGCCTGAGACAGGAAGAGTGGGCAGAGAGCAGACTGTCACGGGAGAAGCAGAGGAACTCCTCCTCCAGCCCCAGGACAGCACAGAAACACAGAGTTGGGGACCACCCACCCAGTGTGTGGACTTGGGTAGGTGGCTGATCTGGTCCCTGGAAGGCTCAGAACAGCCTTGCAAGGGGCCAACAGGTTGCGAGGATCCTTGGTGACCCATCCAGACCCATTCCAACCACCTGAGTGACTGATAAACTCCCACACCCCCATGGCCAGCCCACACACTGTGGCCCAGGGGGTCCAGCTGCCAGGAGGTGCCAGTGTGGTGCCCATAAGGGTCAGGCTCTGCTACTAGCCTTGTGAAGTTAGGACAAGGATACCTCCCTTCAGTCCCTGTGTATAAGGGGAGCTGAGCCCATTAAAAGATAATCCAAGTCAACCATAAAGCAGGCCCCCAGGGGTTTTGGGAGGGGAACCAGGCATCAGGTACACACCTGCAAGACAGCGGGCAGCACCAACTCGGGGAAGGCAATACTGTGGGCCTGGCCCTGAAGGTACTCCAAGGTGAGGTCATACAGCTGCTCCACTAGGCCATCCTGAGGTAGCAGGGAAGGACCAAGCTCATCAGGGGATGGGGCCCAGCTGCTCAGAGTCCTCCACCTCAGGCTGATGGGTCTGCTCCGGCTCCAGGGTGGGGGATACAAGGAAGCACCCACAGCCTCCCAGTCACACTCAGGCTCATGGGGGCTGGAACTAAGGGTCCCCTGGTCTCCAACCCAGGGAACCACAAGGGTCCATACCCAAACACTGTAGGATGGCCTTCTGAGGTTCTGCTGTGACCTCAAATGCAGCACAGCCCTAGGCCCACCCCCAGGAGGCTTAGAGGGCAGCTCACCCGGTATGCTTTTTCCTGCAGGTTGACATTCGATAGCTTCAGGACCACAGAGAAGTTGATGGGCCTGGAGCTCATGCGGCCGGGGCGCTTGTTGAAGTCCACCTGCTGGAAAATCTACCCCAGCCCATCGCAGTGCTCAGACCTCGGCTCATAAGTCCCTTCAACACAGGGATGAATGGCCAGAGGCAGCGCACCCTGAAGCCTGCCGACCCCTCCAAACTGTGCGCCTTCCAGAACTCTCACCTCCTTGCCTCATAGTGGGGTTCTGGTGGATGGAGCGGGACAAGGAGCACTGGTCCTCCCTCAGAGTCAGGGAGGCCATAAGGACTAGTGTCAGAAGGCCAAGAAGGAACCACCACTCAGCCTCCCTCCCAAAAGGCGGCACTTAGGCCTAGCCTGGCACAGCTAGCTACGACCAGTGTCAGGAGGCCAAAGCAACAACAGGGGCACAGAGCACAGGGAGATGGGAGTCTTGGGAGGGCCTGCAGCTTCCCATTCTCTCCACACAATACAGGCTGTGCACCCAAGCCTTCCCGAGAAGTGGAGGGAGCAGGCACTGAGCTTAGCCCCTGGTAGGAGATTCAGTAGGGCAGAACGCTGGGCAGCTGAGCTGGGGTCCAGGTGGAGGTTGATCCCAGCAGTGATTAACAACAAAGTGGTTCCCTATGGGGGAGGTCTGACTCCCACGAGGAACTACTCTCAACATCCCCCCCTGCCCTCACATCAGGGGATGGTAGGCCCAGATGCCCTGCTCACTTCAGCCTCTGTGCTCTGCCTACTCAGCCTGCACATGGCATGGGAGGCTCCACAGGGTGCTGCTGCAATAGGCCAAGGCAGGGTCCATGTGTGAGGGCTGCCCAGGGTGGAGGAGGAAAAAGAACCATGCACAGCAGTGGAAGAGACTGGGGAACACCCAGAGCCAGCAGGCAGGGTAGGAGGCCCTCAGCAGGGTGCCAAGGTAGAGAGGACACAGGGCTGGGCAGTTAGGGATCACACCTGGCTGCCACACAGAAGTAGATATGGCTTCTAGAGCACCTTCACAAAGCACAAACAGCAACCTCCTTTAGTGGAGGGCAGTGGGAACAGGCCTGCAGTTTCCTTTCCTCCCTGACCTGGAAACGGCAAGTCTCTGAACATCCTCTGCACTAAGGCCTAACTTGACACTGCTGTCTTCCTCCCTCAGAGCAGCATGGTGCTCACATGCACACAGCTGTTTAGGCAGGGCCCTTGGAAGTTCTGGAACCACAAACCTGGGTTTGAGGTCCAGCTCTCTTGCCTGCTCCAGTCCCAAGCAAACACCTATGTGGCCAGAGTCTGTTTCCTGCTGCAAACTCTGTGTCCTCAGGCCACCCCTCAGAGCACACCTGACTGACACCACCTTAGACAACAGGTAAAGTGCTGAGCAGAGGAATGTGCTCCATGAACCCATGCAGAGCTCAGGGGAGTGATCTGGACCCCTCACAGCAGACTCAGGGGCAGGCAGTCCCCCAAGAGAGCAGAAGCACCCTGACATGACCCACTCACCTCAAGGATGAAAGGCAGCACTGGGATGAAGATGCCGGAGCTCTCTGACAGCAGTGTTAGGGCGCGCACACAGTGCATGCGCAGGGGGTAGAAGCGGGCAGTGGGGACCAGCCTGGGAGGGGGAAGGCAGGAAGGGGCAGAGGCAGGTTCAGTTACCCACCCAACACTAGCTTTGGCCACCCACTGCCTCTTACCACCCAGGAGGGGCTTCCCTGCAACTCCGGCCAGATGAGCAGTCACAATGCCCACAGGAGGTAGCATCACATTCCCCCAGACAAGAACGGGGCACCACAAAACACCTTGACTTTAGTCCTGGTCTAAGCATCTGCTTCCTTGCTCAGCAGTGGGACAGGAGGGACACCCGTGCAGCCTTCAACCTAATGACATTCTAACATGGGTGGGGGTGCTATTCATTCCTGCCTCCTTTCCTCCCCACTCCTGCTTTCAGGGCTTCCTCTGCTGGACCTCCACCCCTGCTCCCAGTCTAGTGTTGCCAAGGCTCAGGATGCTTTTCAGGACAAAGGTGCCACCTCCTGGCCAAAGAGGCACAGAGCACCTCACAAGGAACCCCATGCCAGTGGACCAAAAAGGCCTTCACACTCTGCCTGGGCCCATTCAGCCCTCAGAGCATTGTGCTGCATGCAGCTAACCTGGCCATCAGGGACTGCCGAGACCCAGAGACACAAGGAACCTGCCCCTGACCAACTCACTTGATGCAGCCAATGACCACCTGCGAGAGAGGGTAGAGCAGGGGTTGGAGGACTTCGCTGGAGCTGAGGGTACTCAAGACGCGGCACCACAGGTAGAGGCAGTGCACATACTGCCAGTTGTACACAGACTGGTACGTGTCCTGGTCAAAGCAGAGCTCACCTGAGAGCTAGCCCCTCCTGCCAGGGCAGTGGCCAAGTGTGCCCCTCCCCTGTGCAGGTGCCTACCCACACCACCCACCATGTATACAAGGTGCTAGGCTGTCTCCCCCAACAGCCTAAGCTTTGGGGAGCCCCCAAGGCCCTCTGCTGGTCAGGCACCCAAGTCTGGAGGGCTGGCTGTGCACCTTCTTGCCCATGGTCATGGCACTGCGCAGGTGGATGGCGAGCTGGCGGATGTAGAGGAAGGCATGCTGATAGGAGATGCTAGGGTCCAGGGCAAGCAGCTCAGTCAACGTCCGCTGCATGAAGTTGATGAGGGGCAGAGTGCCTGGGGAGGTGAACTTGCAGTTCCTCACGTATGTGATATACATTTGCTGCCAGAGAGATCTCAGTCAGAGCCACCGAGCACCCACGACCTGTTTCCAAGTCATCTGCCAACACACAGGCCGTCTTCTATTGGAGCTGCTGCCTTAAGCGGGAACCACAGCTAAGCCAGGTGGCTGCAGACCCCCTTACACTGATCCGCAGCTCCCCATGCCTCTGATGATGCTCAGCCTCCTATGCATGCCCAAGTGTGTGCCTGCACACACTAAGTCCAAAGTGTACAGAGGGACCCTGCAGAGAATGTGCATGCTCGGGGGTGGGGAGTGAGCTATGCAACGGGTAAGGAGACAAAGCCCTGGGAGGGAGGCAGAGAAGCCTTGCTGCACGCTGGGCAGGTACAGGGGCTTTCAGAGGGTCCCTGTGCACAGGGGGCCGCCCTAGGCCTGGAGTGGAACAGCAGGGTTTGGATGCTGGCTGTGACCCCAGACCTATTTCTGTTCTTTCTGAATAAAGTTCTCATGCACTGATGAGAAGTTCCCCTGGGGACAGCTATGTAGAGCAGAGTCTAGGTAAAGCCCAGGAGGCTGAGGGTTCCTGTGCCTGCTGGCACTCCCACTTACTTGATGAGGAATGTGATCTAAGGACTCTGGTCTTCCCTGAGCCATGATGCCACCAGGGCCCAGCTAAGGGCACTGACCATGAAGGCAGCCTGCCGGACCCTCAGGCTGATTCCCAAGGCAGACCCTAAATGGACAGACTCAGGGCCCACACTACCTTCAGGACAGGGCTCAGGAAGACATCCTTCTTGTGCCGGCAGACTCTGATGAGGACAAGGAAGGCCAGCACCCGCAAAGACTCCTCGCCCGTGCTCCACAGAACCACCATCCTCTGGAAAGGGAGGATGTCACTGCCTGCCCCAGCTTTCTCACCCAGGAACTCCCAGGGCCAGCACATGCCTCCCTGAGCCAGGCCAGAGGCTTCTGTATTACTGCTGGGAGATAGCCCTTCCTAAAACACATCAGGAAAAGCCAGCAACATGATGGTCAGAGAAACCAAAATACAGACCACAGTGCATTGTGCCCTGTAGAGGCAAGACCATGAAAATTTGCCTTTACCATTAGGCGTGCATGAGAAACAGACAACTGTTCCAGCTTTCAAAACACAACAGAACACAGATGCCTTAGTGCGACCTGTTCTCACATTACTGAGTTACGCTGGCCTGCCTGGGTGGAGGGATGCCTGAGATGAGGAACCCAGGTGGAGGAGAAAAGGAGCTGCAGTATAGCTGCAGGAATGGGATGTATTTGTGGGTTGGCTATGTACACCACCAGCCATGCCAACACAGTACAACAGGCCTGCCCACCTTAAGCAACATGCGGCACTGCTTGGGAAAGGTCAGGTAGTAGGGCACCAGGCTGCTGATGTGCTGCAGGACAGCTGCTGACACCGTAGCTTCTGCCAGACAGGTCACCAGCTAGGGAAGCAGGAGGGGGCTGTGAGGCATTGAATTCATTTGAGTCTGAGGCTCAAAAAACACTGGACCACGTGAAATGGCCAGGGCCCTGCCTGTGACCTGGGATTCCATGCTCCTCCCCCACAGGAACTGCACCTGCATGACTGCACTCAGGTATGCCTTGATGTCCACACGGAGTCTGCCCCAGAGTGCACTGCTGGACGGCTGCGGGATCCTGCAGAAACCACACCCACCCCATCCCTGCACCTTAGACCTGAAGCTGCCTCCATTTGTTCCAGGTCACACCCTGCCCAAGGAAGATCCCCCACCACTCTCCACAGAAAGCTGAGGGACTTCCTGCAGCTGACAGACACAGCTGCTTATCAGGACCCTCTCAAGGGTGGCCCAGACTGATGCCCAACCCCCAGTAAAGCAGCACCAGCCCTTCCCCCAGACCACCCACTTAGCCAAAGCAGAGCAACTGCCCTCTGAAGTGCTGAGTCCTACTCTTCCCAGAAGGACTGCCCCAGTTGCCTCCCTCACACACCAGCCTCTTCTGGGTTCCCTTGGCCCCATCACACCACAACCTGCAGCAGCACTCAGGACCTTTGGGCTCTGGCCCCTGGGAAGACCCAAACGTGCACATTCACAAACATTTTTGCCTAAAACTCCAGAACTTTAAATCTTCTGGACTGAACATCTGGCATCAGAAGCTGGGTTCCTACAAGTTTCTCAAAGTTTATTCAGAGTTCTCAGAAATCTGCTGAATGCACCACAGACCAAGGGTAGGGTCCTGAGAGTCGCCCAGTCAGCTCCCTTTGTCAACATCAGCTATGGAGCCCCTGGAGCCGCTCATCTGCCCCAGGAGGTGGCCCTGCTCCCCAAGGTCAGTTGCAAGGACCGCCTGTCTTGTTGCCTGCTCATCTCACTGCATGCCCTCCACCCTCTACACCTGACCCCTTCAGTCTGCACTGCCTACACAAACACAAACACTGCCATGCCCTGGTGCAGGTAATCCCATCACCCCTCCTGATGCTGACAGCCAGGCGGAGCCTTTCTGCTTTCTTTTAAAGGAGTCCTGATAAAGTTGGATTCTCCGAGTCCTAGGAAAATCTAAAAGTAAAACCAAGCACACACCATGCTCTCAAGATCCTCAGCAGAGAATTTCTTTTCTGGAAGAAACGGGAAAGAAATGGGGCCACCCCATCCCCCAAAGGCCTCTTATGCCCTACCCTCTCAGGACCTCCAAAAGCCTGACCCTGCCATGCCTCTGTCCTAGCTGGGCCAACGCCTTTCTTGTGGAGCAGAGCTGTGATCACCCTGTTTATCTCACCTGCTGCTATCCTTTGGGACCTTTCCAAACAGCAGCTTATGGAGGCAGCCAAAGAGATCTCTAATGCAGAAGGTGACCAGAGCGTTGAACACTGTGAGGAAAGGACACAGATGTCACTCACAGGAGACAGCGCAAGCCAGCCTGACCCAGGCCCCCAGGACCCTGCTCACCAGCACTGTCTGTAACCTGAAACCTGCAGGCCTCAACTCCTTCCTGGTCTCCTTGGGTGGTAGCCACAGCTGCTCTGAACGCCTGCACCACTTCATGGAACAGCTTGGGAGTGAGGTGCTAAAGGGACAAAAGATCAGTAACTCTGGAGGAGCAGGAGGTTGCGCAAAGTAGAGCAAGAGGCGACTGACTCCAAGAACCTGCTCCTGAGAGAAAGGAGCCCCTTCCCACAACCTCAGAAATAGGGCAGAGGTGGGGGGCAGGGCCACTAAGTCATGTGCTGGCAACAAAAATGGAGACAAGTCCATGATCCTCCTGGAAGGGGAGTGAGTTTGCCTCAGGAGCCCCAGGGGAAAGGGCCAAGGGTCCCAAGTCGGAGGAGCAAGATTGCTGTCCTACCTGCCACGTGATGATGCAGCACCACGCTGCTGCACTTCCCACCTCCAGGACTGTCAGCCAAACAAAACACCTTTTTTCTTTTTTCTTTTCTTTTCGCAGTGCTAGAGAAACTGAGCCCAGTCTCGTGCATTCTAGGCAGGCATTCTATCGCTGACCTACATCCCTAGGACTAAATATCTCTTTTTTTTATTTTTTTCATTTTTGTATTTTAGTTGTCAATGAACCTTTATTTTATTTATTTATATGTGGTGCCAAGATGGAACCCAGTGCCTCACACATGCTAGGCAAGCGCCTAACCACTGAGTAACAATCTCAGCCTCCTGAGTACCTTTTCTTTACAACGTACCTATTGGCATCACACTACAAAACAAGAGCGACTACTCCAAGACACACATAACAGACATACCCACAACGGCCTGTCTTCAGGGAGCAGAGCCCTTGAGAGAAAAGCTGGACAATGACTGAAGAATACCGCCCAAAGCCTCATAGCACTCAGAAAGAACAGGTGGACATTGCATGCTGCTCAGAGAAGGGCTCTTCCCACCTATGCGGTCATGAGCAGTTCAATGAGACAAGGGCAGACTCCTGTCTGTGTGGGATCCAGCTGTTCAATCCACGCTGCTTCTCACCTCTGCAGCCTGCTTCCACCTCTCCACCATGGCGAGGGTCACAGGAACAGACTCATTCTTCTTCCGCTGCAGTTCTCCAGGGACTCTGTCCCCATCCTCTCCTCCATCTTCCTCCTCGCTCGCCTCCTACACCAGGTACAGAAGACCCAAGCTGGGGCAGGGCATAGAAGCCACAGGTGCCCTGATGCCCAGGTCTGCACTGTCCTCACCTCCAGTGCATCTGGCAAGGAGTGGAACTGCTCCTCTTCCTCAGAGCTGTCGGAGTCACTGAAGTTTAGTAGACTCTGGTCATTGTCCTGCAGGAACTTGTAGAACTCTGGGTCTCTGTCCTTCAGACGAGAGAGCTGGTCCTTGTGCTCAGAGGCAGAGCCTTTACGCCCACTGAGAAGGCAGGGGTCAGGACACCCAGTGGAAAACCAGTGTGAGGCAGGCATCTGGCCCCTCAGTCACCTGAGGCCTTCTCAGAGAGGCCACCAGGTTGTCTGCTCCCTGTACAGCAGCTGTCAACAACCAAACAGGACGTTCCCACGAGGCTGTTTTCAGAAAGCACAACTCTCTTCTAGACTCCACACCCAGCAGCCTCTCCCCACTGTTTTCACCTTGGGCACACAGACACCCAGCTTGGGCTCTCCCCAGACCTGCTGTGCTGGCACCTGCTCTACTGCGGTCCCTGCAAAGGACCTGTCCCTATAACTCATAAGCAATACCTTCAAAACCGCCAAGGTCTCCTTGCAAACCACCACATCTCTCAACTCTCAATCATCACGATAGCCTCTCTGTTCCCACCCTTGTCATCTATAATCCTTTTCGGCACAGACACAAGAGTGGCCCTTTCACTTTGTTTAAAAAATGTCGCATGACGTTGCTTCACAGCACTAGCCCGGAAGAAACTCTCCGTTTTACTGGCAGATCTATCTGACCTGATCCCTCATCACCGTTCTGGGCGCATCTTCGGCTCCCTTCCCGCTTCTGCCAGTCACTCGACTCCGCTTCCTCTAAAGCTCCCACTTCAAGGCCTTCGCCGTTCCTGCTGCACTGTCCGCATAGCTTACCCCTTAGGTTGTCACTCAAAATTCGGATCGTCGCCCTCCCAAATTTGGTCACTTGGTCCCCGCAAACGCTAGGTAAGCGCCCCAGCCCCGAGCTACAGCCCAGCCTCTTTGTTTTCAGACAGGGTGTCGTTAAATTGCCCAGACTGGCCTCAGAGCTGGGATCTCCTGCCTTCCGAGTAGCCGGGTTTACAGCGTGCACCCACCGGGTCTCCGCCCGACGCCCCTCGGCCCCTCGGCCGGTTCCTTACCGCCGCCGGCGCGCTGCGTACCGAGTCGCCCCACACCGAGCTCGCCCAGGTCGGAAACGCACCTCTGCTCACCCACCAGCGCCCGCCCCCGAGGCGCGCCGCCCAGGCGGCAGCGCCGGCTCACCTGGCCGCGGGGCCCCTGCCTGCCTCCGGGCGCCGCGCAGCTCCGCGTCCGCGCGCCTCCCGCGTCGCCGCCTCCCGGGAGCCCTCGGGCTCCGACTCCGACTCGGAGTCGAAGCCCGAGGCCAGGAACTCGTCCACCGTCAGCTCCTCCAGGCGCCTGCGGGGTCACGGGGTCATGAGGCGCCAACCCCTCGCCCCAGCCTCCGATAGGGGTGAGAAGAGACCGGCGCACAAGCGCCCGCGAGGAACACCGCCACCACTCACCTCCTGCGGCCCCGCGCCGCCGCCATGCCGCCGAGCTCACCGCGTGCGCCGCGCTTCCGGCCCCAGAATGCCGCGCGCTGCCGCACTTCCTCAGACTCGGCTCTGCCCCCGGCCGCGCCCCGCCCAGTCGCTGGCTCTGCGATTCTCGACCGCGGAGCCTGCGGCCTCCGGGCGGGAGGGCGGGTTCGCACCCTCGGCGCCTCCGGTGGACTCTGGCACGACTCCGGCACTCAGGCGCCGAACGCGGGCCAGCTCTGCGCTCTTCTCCGTGGCACGCTGTAATAACGGCTCCCACCTGGGGAAACCGTGCGGGTGCAGTGCGCTGACAACAGACAAAGCGTGCGACAGCGGAGACCTCTATACAAACAGCACACAAATCAACGACAAGCCGAGGGTCTAGTGGGGAAAACAAAAGAGAGACGGCAGCGATACAGACAGGCAGTTCGTCGGGAATCAGACCATGCTGGGAGGCCGGACAGGCTTCGCTTGATCCAGAGGCCAGAGCAAAAACCCCGTGTCTTTCTCGCTGGGCGGTCCGCAGTCCCTGGCAGCACCATCCACTTTCGGTGCAGCGAGGCGCCACGGAAAACGCACCCGAGCCTCTGCCCAGGGCGTGCGGGGCTGAGCGGAGAGGGTGCACGCCTCCTTCCGGTCTGTGGGGTCCGCGGGCCTGTACGGCCAGACCGGACGGCCAGCGCGCGGCGCAAGGCTTAATCCCTCCGCAGCACAGCCGGCAGGTGACCGGTCATCTGAGCCTGGAGCTCGTCTCGCCTGGGGCGGTACGCGGGGCCCGAGGGCTTCGTGAGGAGGCGACCGGGTGCCGCGACTCCCGAAGGACCGGGTCTAAGGCTGGATCCTGGAGGCCTTCTCGGAGTGCGAGATACCGGGCGGGCGGCGCCGAGAAACAGCGGCTGCAGCCGGACAGGCGCGCGACGCTGAGGGGCCACCGCAGCCCAGCAGCCCTCCAGCAGTCGCGCCCGCTGGTCCTGCGCGCTTCGCGGCCGGCGGCAGTTCGGCGGTCGAGCTGATGCAGCCGCGGGGCGAGCGCCCGGCCGGCAGGACGCAGAGCCCGGAGCACGGCAGCCCGGGGCCGGGGCCCGAGGCGCCGCCGCCGCAGCCGCAGCCGCCGGCGTGAGTAGGGCGGAGAGCGGGCGGCGCCGAGGACGGACGGAGGGGCCGGGGGACGCGGGAGGACGGCGTCGTTCGAAAGGCTGCCGCAGGCCCGGGCCGCGTGGAGTCCGAGCCCCTCGTCCTTTCGGCCGCAGCAGCGGTTCTGGGAAGCCCTGACTGCCGTGGAGGGCGGGGGTCCACCCCTGGAGAGAGAGCCCCTACCCCCTTGCCTGCCCTTGAATCCCTCCACAGCGGGAGGCGAGAGGTCCACCTGCTCTATGGGGACAGGGGGGTCTTCTTTAAACCAGGCAGCATTGGCCGGGTTCCCCCTGCATTCCCAGGACTGCTGAGGGATGGGAAGGGTCCCGACAGGGCAGGACCGCTATTAGGAGGGTAGAAGAAACCTGTCGCTCGTGGGGGACCAGAGATGAATGAACTTGGTATCTGAGAAGGGAGGTGGGCACAGGAAGCTGGACAGTCAGGGCAGCAGTGTTCAGATGATCCCCCAGTGGTGGTAGGCTTAGAAGAGTCTGGTCTGGCTCTAGGGTAGCTGGACAGGAGGGGAGGTCCTGAAGCAGGGGGTGGGTAGCAAGTGACAAGGTCGGCCTTGATGCAGCTGTTATAGCCACTAGATTGCTGGTCGGATGGCTGATCTGGTTGCGCTGGCCATGCCCAGAAGTCTGGTGGCACAGAGGTGGGAGAGCAGCCCCATACAGGACTAACCCTGACCTGGCCCTGCCCATCTGCAGCCCGGAGGCAGAGCGAGCGAGGCCCAGGCAGGCCCGGCCTGCAGCCCCCATGGAGGGTGCCATGCAGCTACTGAGTCGCGAGGGCCACAGTGTGGCCCACAACTCCAAGCGGCACTACCACGATGCCTTCGTAGCCATGAGCCGAATGCGGCAGCGTGGCCTCCTGTGTGACATCGTCCTGCATGTGGCCGCCAAGGAGATCCGTGCACACAAGGTGGTGCTGGCCTCCTGTAGCCCCTACTTCCACGCCATGTTCACAAGCAAGTACCATAGTCTGGGTGGCACTTGGGGGCTCTCTGTAGCTCTCCCAGGGCAGGTACCAGCCTGACCACTGTCCCCACAGATGAGATGAGCGAGAGCCGCCAGACTCATGTGACGCTGCATGACATCGACCCTCAGGCCTTGGACCAACTGGTGCAGTTTGCATATACCGCTGAGATTGTGGTGGGCGAGGGCAACGTGCAGGTGAGGCAGTGTGCCTCCTGCCAAGGTCTCCCCATGCCCTGGCCTCTCACGGGCCTCTCTCCATTCCCCAGTTACTCTTGCAGCCCAGGCCCCTTCCCATCAGACCCCATCTCCACAGACACTGCTCCCAGCTGCCAGCCTGCTACAGCTGAATGGCGTCCGGGATGCCTGCTGCAAGTTCCTGCTGAGTCAGCTGGACCCCTCCAACTGCCTGGGTATCCGGGGCTTTGCCGACACACACTCGTGCAGTGACCTGCTCAAGGCGGCACACAGGTATGTGCTGCAGCACTTCGTGGACGTGGCCAAGACGGAGGAGTTCATGCTGTTGCCACTGAAGCAGGTAACCTGCCCACTGGGCCCCCCAAACCTGTCCTGTCCCACCCCCAGCACCCTCCTTTACCCCTTGCTCTTTGTTCCCCAGGCCTCATTCCCAACTTCTGACCTATGCCCACCCTATGACCTCTAGCCTGGCACCCCCAACCCTGTTCCCAGCTCCTGGCTCCACCCAGGTCTTTGCCTTGACTCTTTGCCCCATCTTGCCTTAGCAGCCTCTGCTCCTGATCCCTGGTCCTGGTTCCATGTCCCTGAGACTATTCTGGATCTAGGCCACCCCAGGAACCAATCCACTGCTCCTGACCCTGCTGGGCCCCTCCCTGTAGGAATACTGACCCCACCACCACCACCAGACCCTCCCTCCCAGATACCTTCAGGGGACTCCCTGGACTCACAGGACCCTCCCCAGATCTCAGCCTGAGGACCCCTGTCCCCAGGTGCTGGAATTGGTCTCTAGTGACAGCCTGAACGTGCCTTCAGAAGAAGATGTCTATCGTGCAGTCCTGAGCTGGGTCAAACATGACGTGGACACTCGGAGGCAGCATGTTCCAAGAGTAAGGCCAGGCCTAAGGACCCCCCCCCCCCCCATGGTTTTAGGGAGGGACGGTGGTGGCTGAAACCTGGGTGTGCCTCATGGAGTCCCTGGCCTCTCCCGTTCAGGGACACCATGGGGGCAGTGCAGGCATCTGTCTCAAGAACCCATCGTACAGGTGGTACGGGCATCTGAGCCAGGGTCTCGGCCCTGGGGCAAGTGTGCCTGAGGGTCCCCTGACCCTGGCACTCCTGCCCCAGCTGATGAAGTGTGTGAGGCTGCCCCTGCTGAGCCGCGACTTCCTGCTGGGCCACGTGGATGCTGAGAGCCTGGTGAGGCATCACCCCGACTGCAAGGACCTGCTCATTGAGGCCCTCAAGTTCCACCTGCTGCCCGAGCAGAGGGGTGTGCTGGGCACCAGCCGCACACGGCCCCGGCGCTGTGAGGGTGCCGGTCCTGTGCTCTTTGCCGTGGGTATGCCTGTCTGGCCCCTTTCCCTGACACCCCTGCCTGGAGCTGCCATCCCGACACCCAACACAAGCCCAGTCCACCATATTGGTTATGCTCCTTCCTCCTCCATCCAGGGGCCTCCCTCCAGACCCTGTGGAGTGTAACCTATCCCCAGATCCCCAATACTCTCGCCCTTAGGCTATGCTGGACCCTCACTGGTTGCCTCCCAGGGCCCCTGCTCCTATCCTGTCCTCCCATTCCCTAGGTGGCGGGAGCCTTTTTGCCATCCATGGGGACTGTGAAGCATATGACACTCGAACTGACCGCTGGCATGTGGTGGCCTCCATGTCCACACGCCGGGCCCGAGTGGGAGTGGCTGCTGTCGGAAACCGGCTGTATGCTGTGGGCGGGTAAGCATGGAGGCCAGGCTTGGGTCTGGGGCTCAGCACGTGCCTGCTACGACTTCCTTGACCAGTAGTGGATCCCTCTCCTAGCTATGACGGGACCTCAGACCTGGCTACCGTGGAGTCGTATGACCCCGTGACCAACACGTGGCAGCCTGAGGTGTCTATGGGCACAAGGCGCAGCTGCCTGGGGGTAGCTGCCCTGCACGGGCTCCTGTACGCAGCTGGTGGCTACGATGGGGCCTCCTGCCTCAACAGGTAGTAGCTGGGGTTGGGGCCCCGGTGGCCCTGCAGGGTGGCTCAGCAGCAGGAGGTGAGGCTGTACCAAGTCGTGTCTGATGGGGTAATGGCAAGGGTCCCGCCTGCTCAGGCCACCAGGGTCCCCACAGCCTCTTCACCTCGGGCCACACAGTTCTCAGGCCTGGTCTCTTTTCACCCCTTTTCCCTCCTGGGGCCCTCTCCTCCAGTGCAGAGCTGGGCCCAGGCAGGCAGCGACCCATGCCCACCCAGCAGGTCCTGCTATCCAGTATGGTAGGACTCTAAGGTCAGAGCCTTCATGGCTACCTTGGGATTTCAGCTGTTCCATGAGGGAGGGCAGGTCTTAGGACTCGATGACCTTTCTGTTGTGGCTGCGGGTCAGCAGCGGTCTGGTGCCCACAGTGCTGAACGCTATGACCCCCTGACGGGAACGTGGACATCCATCGCTGCCATGAGCACCCGAAGGCGATATGTGCGCGTGGCCACACTCGGTGGGTGAAAGGGCCTTCCTGTGGTGCCTGCCCTCCTGCCTGCACCCCCCCACCCAGCAGGAGCACCAGGGTATATTGCCTTCCGCAGATGGGAACCTGTATGCCGTGGGTGGATACGACAGCTCTTCACACCTGGCCACTGTGGAGAAGTATGAGCCCCAGGTGCATAGTGCACCCCATGGCAGTCTCCCAGCCCACCTGCTGCCTGGGGGTCCCACCCTCTGGCCACCTGTGCCCCGCAGGGCCAGTCATCCATAGCCACCCCGTCTCACAGATACCCTGCCTGAGTTAGGGTTTGTCTAGGGGGATGGATGAGGTGCCCTTGTCGGGTCATTCTTCAACTCGAGCCTCACCACCACAGGTGAATGCATGGACCCCGGTGGCCTCCATGCTTAGCCGACGCAGCTCTGCAGGCGTGGCGGTGCTGGAGGGTGCCCTGTATGTGGCCGGGGGTAACGACGGCACCAGCTGCCTCAACTCAGTGGAGAGATACAGCCCCAAGGCCGGCGCCTGGGAAAGCGTGGCACCCATGAACATTCGCAGGTCCGCAGGCCAGGTTGAGCCACTCTGGCCACCACAGTTGGTCAGGCCCCTAGTCACCAAGCGCTCCTCCCCAGGCCCGCCCCCAGCTCCTCCTGTTGCCCCGCCCCCACCCCGTGGCTCCTCCTATGGTCCCACCCACACAACTTACTTGGCTGCCCATCCCCAGGAGCACGCACGATCTGGTGGCCATGGATGGATGGCTGTATGCTGTAGGCGGCAATGACGGCAGCTCCAGCCTCAACTCCATCGAGAAGTACAACCCAAGGACCAACAAGTGGGTGGCTGCGTCCTGCATGTTCACGCGGCGCAGCAGTGTGGGTGTGGCCGTGCTGGAGCTGCTCAACTTCCCGCCGCCATCCTCGCCCACGCTGTCCGTGTCCTCCACCAGCCTCTGACCCACAGCACTGACCACAGAGAGGCCCTGCAGCCTCCCTCATGCCTTAAGCCCCTCGGGTCAACCCCAGCACTTCCCTCTCCACTGCCACGTGTCAGGGACACGTGGACCAGGGACATCCTGCACCGTTTGTCCACATCTCTGTGTTCATTCCTCCACGTTCCTCTATGTGTGTGCTGTTTATTTATTTACTCACCTATTTATTGATTCATTATTTATTGATGGATGACCACTGCTGCAGTTACCAGTTCATATGTTTACTCTCAAAGTGTTGGCTCTCCTGTGCACAGGGGACCAAGCTACTCTCTGAGTGTCCTCCCACCATTAGAGAGAGGTCAGTGGCCCAGTGCGGACTCTGTAGACCCTGGGTCAGGTGCACAGCAGCAGCCAGAGTCAGAGCAAGAGCAGGGCAGGGGTTTTCAAACAGATGCAGACACATAGCCTGCACTTTGCACACTACCCTTACTTGGCCCAGCCAGGGCTGTCCCCAGGAAGGGCTCAAAGACTCCCTTCCTGTGTCCTGTGTCTGCAGGGTGGTGTCTTTTCTGGATCTCACATGGGGCTGGGGCACGTGCACTGAGTCCCTACTCAGCAATATGAACCAACTTGAACAATAAACATGTTTCTTGGGCTCCCTGAGCCGGAGACTGAGTGGTCCATCTCTAGCCCTTTGCCTTGTGGAGGTGCAGCACAGCCTGGGGTCACGTCTGGGCTCTGGTGTGAGGGTCTGTGAACAAGTGTATAGCCTGGCTGAGATGCAGCATCAGTGTCTGGGTAGCACTTTTGCATCCAGGTGGAGCAGGGGTTCCTGTGGGCCAGCAGAGGTGAGCTACCAACCTAGTCGAGAAATCCCTGTCACATTGCAGGTTCTGGGGTGGGGGGTCACTTGTGGAGGATAGGCCCTCCACTCTGCTATTACTGTGTGGGCACCTGAGAAGAGTGACCTTCTTCTTGCATTTGGTTAAGTCTTGGGGACACTGACTTATGTCTGGAGTGAGGGTTGGCCCCAAGCTTCTGTCTTCCCCTTCCAAAATGTTGTAAACTCCTGCTTCAGTGGCTAAGGGTGAGCACACTTGGACAGTCACTAGTGACTCAGACCAGTTGGGATTAGCATGAAAACAGGATATGTGCTCAGGTTGGGGGGTGGGCAACTAGAAGGGGAGGTCACTGGATTTCTGCTCTTCAGTGCCCAGTCACTCCCAGCCTGAACACAGACAGGCGTGGTGCCCGCAGAGCAGGCGTTACTGGCCCTTCCAGTAGGTTGGAGGCTGAAGTGGGGCTCTTGTCCTCATCAGAGAACCCAGGTAAATCCGGAGGCTGGGCTCAGGTGGAGCCAAGCCCCTCCCAGAAAGGCTCCTCCCCGCACCCCTGAGTAGGCGCGAGACCTCCCACAGTCCCGCCCGCCGCGGGAGGCGCGGGCAAGAGGTTCCCGGACCTAGGGACCCAGACCTGCCTACCGGCCCGGTCCAAGCCAGCCGCCGTCACCTATGGGGAACAGCCACTGCGTCCCTCAGACCCCCAGGAGGCTGCGGGCCTCGTTCTCCAGGAAACCTTCGTTGAAGGCAAATAGGTGAGAGGGGCGACCTCAGCCACCCGGGCACAAGGTCTCCCTCGACCCGACCGAGGGGCAAGCCCCAAACCCCTTTCCCTCATCCTAGAGAGGACAGCGCGAGGAAACTGGCGAGCCTGTTCGGCTCCGAGGCCGGCCCGGACGGGGACACCGCAGCAGACAAGCTCTTCTACTACATCCCTGGGACGGTGAGCCGAGGGCGTGCCCCGCCGGAGCGGCAGCCGCCCGCGGTGGCGAGGCCCTCATTTGTCGCTGGGCCTGGGGTCCGAGTGCGGCTTTGCGCTCTCTTCTGTGCGTCGCAGTTTCGCACAGCTCAGGGTCCTCCCAGTCAGCCCAGGGGATTCAGATTCAAAGGGAGGTGAGGAAGTGGACACTGCCCCGCCCTGGGGAGTTCATCCGCCGAAAGTCTGGCCCAGAACGAAACCCAGACTGGCCCTGAGTCAGTGGCGAGCCGCGCGCCTGGCCCTTGGGCGGGGCCTCGGCAGGTTCGCCGGCATCGCGGAGGTAGGCGGGGTTGGCCTAGACCTCCGCTCGCCGAGCTGGGCGCACGCTGTTCTGTGTTGCAGCCTTGTGGGTGATGGTGCTTGAGAAAGTAAAGGGCTTCAGGCGACTGTGAGCCTGCTGGCCACCTACAGCAGGCCCCAGTTTCTCACTCGGGGTCTCTTAACAAGAAGAGACCTGCTGCCACAGCAGCC
Organism: Sciurus vulgaris; assembly: GCF_902686455.1. Classification (NCBI taxonomy): domain Eukaryota; kingdom Metazoa; phylum Chordata; class Mammalia; order Rodentia; family Sciuridae; genus Sciurus; species Sciurus vulgaris. The sequence continues at coordinate 172,327 of NC_136461.1, forward strand.
CTACCTATGCGGGTGCGCCCTGCCACAGCACAGGAAGGAAGCGAACACCAAGCACTTGTTAGGCTACTTCTCACTGAGGGAACTGGGGGTGAGGCTGAGGACCGACTGAGAGGAGAAGCCCCAGCCGCCTTTCCTAATAGCTAGCATTGGTTTGAGCAGAACCTAGCCTGCAGCTCCCTCCCTGGGGCCCATGCCCAGAGGGTGACTGGGCTCCGCTCTGTGAAGAGGACCAGGAGCCTCTGCCGGGGGACACCTGTGACTCTGAGCCAGGACTGAAGCCGCTGGCATGGGTTCCCAGAACCTACCTTTCGCCCTGCCCCACCAGACGGGGACCCTGTGTCATCCCCTCTTCCCTGTCTAAGGTCCCGAGCTCGGGCAGTCAGCTGCTGGCTTCAGAAACCAGTCTGCCTCAGGGAAGCGGCCACATCTCGGACCCTGACTGTTCAGGCCAGGACAGGCAGTGTGACCCTGGAGGGAGTCCCCTAAGCCATGGTGTCCCTAGTGGTCCTCCCTGGAGAAGGAGCAGGACCCCTTGAGCCTTAGGAGATGGGGCCAAGGAGGGCCTCTGGCCAGGCTTGGACAGTCCCCATGCTTCCAGCCCTACTGGAATTCTAAGCTGCCCTCCCCAGGCCCCAGGTCTGAGCCTGGCCCACAGGACCATTGGCATAGCCCTTACAGATTCATGGCCTATTTTTTTGAGGGTGTCACTGGAATCAGTTCCCACACTGGGTGTGGGTGCAGGAGGCCCCACCCAGAGGCAGAGAAGCCGGGGGAGCTGTGTTCTGTCTGTTCACATTCCTGGGCTTGCCCAAGGGGCAGCTTGGCTTTGCCAGGACACAGCAGACCTGCAAGTGACCCAAATGTGACCCCCAATAGAATTTACCCCTAAGCTGGTGGGTCACAGCCCTCTCCAGCCCCTTAGCACCTGTCTTCTGTCTGGCCCCTGCTCTGAGATCACAGCCCCCATCCGTAGAGAACGCTCTGCTAGGACTAGCTAAGTGCTGTGTGGACATTGGCCCTCTTTTCCTCCCTTCAGCATTGCACTTTGACACTGCCCCACACTCAGACTGTGGTCGGGCAGCTAAGCAGAACAGGAAGGGCTGGAATTTTAGAAGGGTGTGTAGCCAAGGAAAAGGTGAGAACTGAGCAAAGCCCCCAAGGGTACAAAGTGGGGAGTCAGGGCTGAGTGGCCCCAACAGAGGGAATAGCCCAAGTCAGACATGTGCCTGATTCAAGGGAAAGGGAGGGAAGAAGAGTTCAGGAACAGGTCACAGAGAAACCTCAGTCATTGCCATTTTTGTGTGTGAGCCTGAGGCCTGTGCTCAATGTGCGAGAACAACCAGCACCTGAGCACCCAGAAATCATGCCGGTATCCAAGCAGGCTAGTGGGAATGTGTACACCAAGGAAATTGGTGGATGTTACAGATCAGGGCTTGGGGGTTTTTTGTCTGTTTTTATTTATAGTAAAATTAAACATTTACCAACTGACACTGAAGAAAGGCTGGGTTTTATGCACTATCTCACCCAGGCACCCCAAAACACCTTTGAAAAATTTGGGGAGATTGAATAAACAAAACAGATCTGCAGGGCCAGGAGGTGGTGAAGATAAGGTTTGACTCCACTGAGTCCCAACTTCTCTGTCCACTGCTAGACCAGACAGCATAGACTGAGGAGCTCTGTGTGTGTGTGTGTGTGTGTGTGTGTGTGTGTGTGTGTGTTGTGCATTCTGCCACCATTCCACATGGACAGGCTGTGCACATCTGCCTGTGTATAGTGTGACTTTGCATGGACCGGTCAGGCCTATATGGGTGACTGAGTAATGGGTTGGGGTTGCTGGTCCTATCTGACCACTCCCCAAGCTCTGCTCCCCTAGGACTTCCCAGGCCTGGAGAGTCAACCAGAGAACTTGGAGCAGCCAATCCTGAGTGTGTTCAAGAAGGGGCGGCGAAAGGTGCCGGTGAGGAACCTGGGCAAGGTGGTACACTATGCCAAAGTCCAGTTGCGGTTCCAGCACAGCCAGGTAGGGTCTGAGGGGCATGCTCAGGGACCAATACCCACCAGCCTGCCTGTTTCAGTCCCTCAGACAGGCGCTTGCTCTCCCCAGGATACCAGCGACTGCTACCTGGAGCTCTTCCCCTCCCACCTCTACTTCCAGGCTCATGGTTCTGAAGGACTCACATTCCAAGTAAGGGGCCTGAGCAGGGTGGGGGCAAGGCCCCTGGGAGTTCTTGCAGCCCCTACTACCTGTTCTCTGGCAGGGGCTGTTGCCGCTGATGGAGTTGAGCATTTGCCCACTCGAGGGGACCAGAGAGCATGGCTTCCAGATCACAGGTGTGTGGAGGACACTGTCTTCCTAGAAGGGTGCCTCCCAGCCAGGGCCATGGATCTGTGCAGAGCCCTTAGAGAGGGACCTTTGCTTGGACTCTGGGACTCCAAGCTTGGGCCCATCTCAGCCCACGCTGTTCCTCCACCCCCAGGCCCACTGCCTGCCCCACTCCTCGTCCTCTGCCCCAGTGAAGCTGAGCTCCGCCGCTGGCTCTACCACTTGGAAAAGCAGATGGCCCTCCTGGGGGGACTTTGGCGCTGCCACTCTGCACCCCCGCAGGTCAGAAGCAGGAACCTGCAAGCCCCCTCCCCACCCTCTCGCTCCAGCCTACCCTGACAGCCTCTTCCACAGGCCCCCGCAGGGAATGAGCTCCCCTGGTCCCTGCAGCGCCATCTGACCTGGCTGCGGAGGGCATCTGGGTGTGAATCAGTGGGCAGTGCCATCTGTGCCTCAAGGGTCAAGCTGCAGCACCTGCCCTCACAGGTGGGTGGGAGGGATGTGAGGAGGGTGCAGGAGAGGTGGGACCAGCCCCGGGTGCCCAGCCCCACCTATGCTGTCCTCTGACCCCTCGCAGGAGCAGTGGGATCGCCTCCTGGTCCTGTACCCAACATCCCTGGCCATCTTCTCTGAGGAACCAGACGGGATTGCCTTTAAGGTGGGCCCTCCCTGAGGTGGACCTGCCCAGGGAGGCATGCTGTGTGGGGTGGGGGTGGCGACTTGGGAGGAACCTGTATGTCAAGGGCCTGTTGGGACAGACCACAGGGCTCCGCCCATCTGGCCCACTGCCCGGTCAGTCTAGTCTCAGTTCTGAGGTGGGAAAGTCCCTCCCTGGAGCACTCTCCCCATCCTAAAGGGTCCTCAGCCACCAGCCAGACCATCACCCTTGAGCAGGTGGCATGAGGTAGGGCCACTCCTGGGAGTCATTGGCAGATGCCCTTGCTGCCTGAGGGGCATGTGTGCATATGCAGGTGAGCATGTGGTTGGTGTATACTCAGGAAGACACACAGGGGCTTCCCTGCCTGGGGGGCCTGTCCCCATCTGCTGTATGGGTTGGTGAGGCCCACCAGCAGGTCTGGGTCAAGACACCCCCAGGACAGACATCAGTTGCTCCACCTCCCTCAGGGAGCTGGCCTCGGAGCTGGATTGTCCAGGTGCTCAGCCCAGCTGGGGAGGACAAGATGGAGGGATGGGATCAAGCAGGGGCTGGGGCTGCTCCCAGGAAGGCCCAGGCCTCACTCGCTGCCCCACAGGGGGAGCTGCCACTCAGCGCCGTCCACATCAACCTGGAGGAGAAGCAGACCCGCTCCTTCCTGATAGGAGGTGAGTCCTGACGCAGACTCTGCCCCTGTCTAGGGGCCGTTGGGAGTGGGTATGAGCCTGGTGGATGCCCCAGCTCTGTGGGGTGTGCCTGTGCTGGCGCCCCCCCATTCTGTGTGCAGGACGACTCATCCACACCATCCGGGTGGTGTGTGCCAGTCATGAGGATTACTGCCACTGGCTGCTCTGCCTCCAGGCTGTCTCCCGCAGGGATGGGGGCCCTCTGCTCCTCCACCCCGCGGGCATCCCAGGCCTGCAGGGGCCCACACAGGTGAGGGGCAGCAGGAGTACCTCAGATCAGGCCCTGAGGACAGAGGGGTGGGTCCAGATGTGCTGGGTGGGGAGAGGGATGACCACCCAACTCATGCCCCGACTGCCCAGGTCACAGGTGCTGTCCGAGGCTCACTTTCCTCAGATGGACGGACCAGCTGGGATTCAGGGTGCCCGGCACCTCCCTCCAACCGCACCAGCTACTCCCTCCCTGAGTCCTCGGTGCCCTGCACTGCAGACTGCTCTTCACCTGCCCAGTCTGCCCCTGTGAGTCTCTGGGGATGGCTGAGGAGGACGGGCAGGAGCATGAGGCGTCTGTGTGCTGGGGAGCCTGGGTCCCGCAGCTCGCACCCTGAGCCTGGACCCTGGTTCCTCGGTTGCGGGGAGACTTAGACTGCAGCGAGTGCCGTGAGACGTCAGAGAACTGAGTGGGAAAGGGCCTAGAGAACTTTCTGAAAGGCGCTTGGTGCCCACAGGACCAGCCCAATCCCAGCCCTGACTGTGCCAGCATTGGCCGACAGAGGGCGGAGCTGAGGCGTAGCAGCCGGTACCCCAGGGGCCAGGCCCGAGGGGAGCGGCCTGGCCCTGCTGCACCACCACACATACATCTGGACCTGACCAAGGTGACCCGGCCTGCCAGGTGGCTTTCCCTCCTGCCCACCTCCCTGGCCTGGTGTCTCAGCCTGGCTGGGCCTGGACCCCCGAGGCCTCTCTCATGGAGGCTCTGCTGCTTCTGACTCAAGGACTATGTCTCTTCTACCTGTTCCTGCAGGTGGGCAGGCTGGGCCTGGAATGCGGCCCAGAGGCCCCAGAGCACCCTCTGGGGGCACCACACTCCCCGCTGTATGCTGATCCCTACACCCCACCAGCCACTTCCCATCGCAGGATCACAGATGTCAGGGGCCTGGATGAGGTCAGTCACCTGCTGGTGACAGGGCTGGCTGTGCCACAACCTGAAGTCAGGGAGATGCCAAAGCCCGAGCTCTGCTCGGGCTGTGATGGGAGGCTGAGGGGCTTCCTGGGGCAGGAGTCCCTGTGCTCCATGGTGGCCCCTGTCCAGGGCCTCAAGTAACCCACATTCTCTTGGCAGCTCCTTGGTGCAGTACTGAGCTCAGCTGGCCCGGAGCCTTCCAGCCCATTCCCCTCTGTCCCTGTGTCCGTGCCCATCTCTAATACCTGCTCTGGACTCCCCGGCTCCCCCGGCTCCCCTGGTCCCCGCTTGGTCTCCAGGAAAGGCGTCCTGCAGCCCCGAGCCTCTCGGAGACACCGGGGTTCCATCAAGGGCCAGGGTGCACAGCCCCCAGATGCCCCTCAGCTTGTGAGTAGCAGCCCCCACCCTGGTAGGAGGAGGCCCCAGCCCCTGGGCCCAGAGGGTGCTAGGTGGGCCTCCTGGGACTGAGGAGCAAGAGAGAGAAATGGAGAACGTGAGGCAGGCAGAGACCAGGGACAGGGACAGGGAATGGCAGGGAGAGTGGGACCAAGAGGTAAGGTGGGAGGGTTCTGGTCGATCCCAGGCTGATCCCATGCCACCTCCCCGGGCTCTGCCCTGCTCTCAGACTTGTGGTTTGGGGTTCCCAGGTCTCCACTGCCACGGAAGGGCCACCCAGCCCTCTGCTGCCTCCCTCAGGTGAGTGAGGGTTCTGCCTCCCTGGGGGTAAGTCAGAAACAGGGTGTCGCCTCCTGTAGACTGATGGGTCTCTGCCCTCCCCACCAGGTGGTGACAAGACCTCATCTCCCTCCCACCAGAAGCGGCCACAGCTCAAAAGGCTTGAGGCAGAGGGGGGACTCATCCAGTGGATCTGATGGCCCCTGGCCAGGGCTGCTTGTTAGAACCACATCTGACCAGTTCTGACCCTGAAGTCAGACTTTGCAGTCGACTGCCCCTTCAACCTATGCCCAAATGCCCAGCCAGGGTCTGACCCCAGGGTCAAGGTGTCTCCAGGACCTGAGAGCAGACGGGTGGCAGCTGGAGTGACTAGAAGTAGGCACCTCATCCCTAAGGACACCCTGGCTGTGTGGCTGGTCACAGCTCAGCAAGGGTCTTCAGGGAGGCGCTGGACAGCTCAGGGCCATCCTTCAACTCTGCCTTTGGGGAGGGGCCCTGACCTGGAAGTTGGGGTCCGCATGGACGTGCAGGGCAGAGGGCTAGGTCAGGCAGGGTCTGTGTGTGAGTGGGGGCATGAGGCCCAGGTCTTGAGGTGTGAGCATCAGAGGCAAGGCACTCAGGGGTGGGGTCAGCATTTGGGTGTGCGGGTGGGGCCGTCAGACACTGATACCGGAAATAAGAGAGAGGAGATTTTATTGGTGCTGTCTACCTGTGTCCTCCACCATGCAGTGGGTGCCTTCCACCGTCCCAAAGACCCTGTGCGTACTTGCCTTGGGAAGACCCCCCACCCACCTCGGGCCCCTCACTCACCTTCCCACCCCATCTCTGACTGCTCTTGACCTCAGCCCTCACACCAGCTGACCCACGGGAGCAGCAAAAATCTCAGGAGCCACGTCCTCATGTGTGAGGACTGAGTTCTGCCTGCACCCTCATCCAGGGTTCCTCAGATGCAGCCCATAGACCCCCCGACATGGGGGCTGCCACGGCCACTGAAAGCATTTAGGCAGGCAGACTTGACCACAGTCCCTCAGGGCTCAGAGAGGCTCTTGTGAGCAGGACAGATGCCCCAGAACATGCCCCCAGCTTCTACAGCACCCAGCATCCCCATCTGGACCCTACCCAAAACCCAGCAGAGCCTTGCCCCTCTCTGCCACTCCTAATTCTTCCAGTATCTTCTCCTGCCACTCACCCCTCCCTCGTGTGACCAGATGAAACACAGTGCCCAGTTAAGTTAGATTTCAGATCAACAATAATTTCTTAGTCTAAGTATGTCCCAAACATTGCATGTCTGAAATTCAAATCTAACTGGGTGCCTTGTGCTTTTCATTTGCTGATCCAGTACCCTATTAACCAGTTCCCTGCTCAGTCCCTACCCCCCCCGAATTCCAAATCTCCTCCCTCTAAGGAGAGGGGAGCAGCCTCAGCCCCTGGCTGTGCCTTAGGTGAAGTCCAAGGGAGCCAGCCCCACGGACACTGGCTCCCTCCTGGACGCCCTCGAAGACGGGGTCAAGGGCAAGGAGGAGGGCAGCACCTCCTGGCACATGCTTGTCTTCTGTCCTGCGTCCCTGTGGCCCAGGTCTGGTTGCTAGGAGGTGGGACTTGGGCTGCGACTGCGCCCTCGCCTCACCCGCCTGCGGAAGTAGCGGATGGCGGAGATGGTGCCAATGTTGGCCAGCAAGACTGAAAGAGAAGCACAAGGTCTCCTGGTGCCAGCTCCTGCCAGTCATCACCTTCTGCCCACATGACCCAGTCCTCAAAGGGCAGGACAAGGCCAGCAGGACAGAGCAACTAGGTGGACGCTGGTCAGCAGGGAGAAAGCAGAGTAGGGAGAAACCTGTGCGTCCTGTGCACACCTCCTCCCTCCGGGCCCAGCAGCTGAGGTGGGACAAGAAGGCCCCTCCATCTATCTCCTAGGCACCAGCCCCCTCTGCCCCCAGGGCCCACACCTGTTTTCCAAGCGTCAGGGGTGTGTAGATCTGAGGTTCTCACAGCCCAGGTAGCAAAGGCCACAAACACCAGGCACATGTCATTCTGACTGAAGGGGACGGCCAGGGGACGGCAGAGCTCCCCTAGGAGAGAGAAATACACCAGAGCTGGTCTGCTGCACCTGCCCTGGTCATGTCCACCCTGGGACACATGTACCCTAGACACATCCGTCCTAGGTCCTAAGAATCATCTGTGCCCCCAGTGCCCATCCCACTAAGGCCCAAGTGGGAGCAGTCCCAGCACCCACCCTGCTAGGTGCTTTGGAGAGTGGCTTTCCTGGCACTTGGGCCTGGACTCGGGTCAAACCCCAGAATGGCCATGGTGCCTAGCCTGGGCTGCCCCATGTGGACTATGTTCTGGGATGCCTGGGAGTTTGCCCTTCCCTTCTAACAGGTCCCCAAGCCCCCGCCCCCCCATGCGCTGATGACCCAGGATTACGCCCCACCCCCACCCCCAGTCCCTCTGGCTGGGCTCCCTGGACAGTGTGTTCCCAGGACCTGGACAGACATGGGGCCTGAGCAAAACGCACCTGCCTGCCTGACTGCCAGGCTGAGCTGTTCTGCAGTGGCTGGGCTGGGCTCAGGCGAGGTCCCAGGCCCGACTTCCTGCTCCGGGGTCCGTAGCTGGAGAAAGGCAGCCGATGGCTGCACACCGCCAAGCCCCTCCTCCCCGAGGAAGTGTTCATAGGCCTCTGGGATGGAGATGGGCACCAGGTCGACAGCGGGTGCCACTGGTGCAGCCTCAGCCCCCAGGGGTGGGACTGTGGCTGGGGAGCTCCCCTGGCGCCTGGGCCTCTGGGCCGGGCAATCCCGGAAGAAGAACTCGCACGTGTCGGGCCACTGGACTTCACCCAGGGCCTGGATGGCCTCTTCCTCTGCAGCACCTTCATCCTCCTCCTCAATGGTGTCACAGAAGAAAGACTCATAGGCCTCTGGGAGGGTCATTGCAAAGCTGCTGCCCAGCCCGGGCCCCACTGAAGCAGAAGGGGCAGGGGGCGGCAGGTGCTTGAGGATCCGGGGCTGGGGGGTCCGGGGCCCAACTGCCACAGCGTCCCAGGCTGCAGACCCCCCACGGCCCCCCATTGCCACTCTGAGGGCTGAGGGCTGGGCTGTGACTGGCGAGGGCGGGCCCTCGGCCCCTGCTGACCCCAGCTCCTCCAGGCTGGGCATTGCCATGGAGAATCGTACCTTCTTCCTCTTGGGAGCCTGCATGGCGCCTGGTGGGGGCTCATCCTCAGGGGGTCCAGGGACCCCTGCAGAAGGCTGTTCTCTGGGCTTCTCTTGGGGTCCCCCAGGAGGCACAATCACCTCTGTCCCCAACATGTCAGAACCGGCTTGGGGGACAGGGGCCCAGGAGGGCTCAGCAGCACAGACTCTGGGGTCAGGTGTGGACACACCTGCTTCAGACTCAGCCTTGGAAGCAGAGTGAGGCAGAGCCGTGCATGGCAGAGCCATAGAGAGAGGAGCAGAAGAATCCACCTCTGCTGCATGCAGGTCCACAGGCAGGCTTGGTGTGGAGGCAGGTGTAGACTCAGTCTGGGCGTATTGAGGCTCAGAGGCAGGTGCAGACAAGGCCATGTCAGGTTGAGGCTCAGAGGCAGGTCCAGACAAGGCCATGTCAGGTTGAGGCTTGGAGGCAGATGTAGACACAGCCTCGTCAGGTTGGAGTTTGGAGGCAGGTGTAGACAAAGCCATGTTGGGTAGAGGTTCAGAGGCAGATATAGATGAAGCCATGTTGGGTTGAGGCTTGCAGGCAGGTGTAGACAAAGCCACATCAGACTGAGGCTTGGAGGCAGGTGTAGACAAAGCCACATTGGGTTGAGGCTCAGAGGCAGGCATAGACAGACCCACATAGGGTGGAGGCTCAGAGACAGATATAGATGAAGCCACATCAGACTGAAGTTTGGAGTCAGGTGTAGACAGAGCCACATCAGCTTGTGGCTCAGAGTCAGATGTACACAGACCCATGTTGGGTTGAGTCTGGCAGGCAGGTGTAGACAGACCCATGCCAGTTTGAGGCTTGGAGGCAGGTGTAGACGCAGTCACATCTGACTTAGCCATGGAGACATCTGGATGAGTCTCCTGGACAGATATGGATACCATGTGTAGCTCAGCTCTGGGAGTTGTTCTGATCCGGTCTGTACCTTGCTTGATTACAGGCACTGGTGTAGACAGATCCAATCCTAGCCCTTGACTGGTAGCATGCTCAGGGGGACTCAAGCCCAGCTCGGGAGCACCTGTGGAGTCTGGCTCCTGTTGGTCCTGCTGGGTTTCTGCCGTCAGCTTTGCTGCCCCAGCCACAAGCCCCCTGCCCCGGGACCCAGCCAGTCCAGTGCCCTCCACAGGCCTGGACTCAGTGGGCAGTGGGGAGCCCAGCTGGGCAACAGCAGGACTTGGGGCTCCAGAGCGACCTCCCCCCTTGGCACCCACAGTGCGTCTCTTCTTGCGCCCAGGGCTCCGAGCTGGGGCTGCAGGGCTGCCAAGGGGGGTTCTGGGAGGTGGGGCTGCGGCCAGAAGACTCAGGACTCCGAGGGGGCTCACCAGGGGGGCTGGGGGCCGGGCCCTGCAGGAGCCTCTGCATCTCCTCTCTGGAAGCTGCCGACCCTGGGAGGAATGAGCACTGGCTGGGAGGGGCAGCACCTGAGCCAAGGGGCAGAAGAGCTTCTGACTGTGCGGACGTGCCGGCTGCCTGCTGACCAGGTCCCAGAGCCAGGACGGGCTCACGCTGAGACCTGCTGACCAGCTGCCGGGTGGCCTTGTCGTCGTCCTCTTCACAGCCCTGGCAGCCCCGCCCCCTGGGAGCAAGCTGCCCAGTGAGAAGGAGTGGGGGCCCAGGGGGGCTGCTGCCACTGCTGTCCCCTTGGTCAATGTCACTAGACAAGAGCTCGTCACCAGAGGCCAGGCCAGCTTGCAGGAGACCACACTCATCGGCAGTGGCAGAGAACTCGGCCCAGTCCTGGTCACTGAGCTGGACGCTGTACTGGAAGTTGTCCATTGTGGGTCAACAGAGGTGCTGGAGAGGCAGCAGAACTTGGGGCCTGGTGGAGTCTTCACAGATGCAGGCTCTGGCCATCAACCTGCTCAAGTGGCCACCACCCCGCCCGCCCCAGGGGCTCCCCCCACCTTCCTGGTACACCATCTCCACCCTGAAAGAAAGCAGAATCTTTTCTTCTGAATTAAAAAATTTCCCAGCTCCCACTCGCTCTGTCTCCTAATCATCTCTATTTCTGCAATCTAACAGTGCTGGGGACTCGAACCCGGGTCTCGGGCTTGCGAGGCAGGCACTCTATGTGATGGGCTATATCACCAGCACTCCTAGTCATCCCTAAATGGTAATGTTATAAGGACGCACAGCCACTGTCCTGAAATCAAACGTGACTTGCTATTAGAGGATAAGCTGGTGTTCATTACATTTGAGTTTCCGCCCCAGCAGCAGCTCCTTCAAGCCCTGAGCCCTGTTCAGCAGCCTGCCTGACTGCCTCTGTTCCCTCAGAGCAGACTGCACCAGGACAACCCACCAGGGATCAGGGCTCCTCGAGATGGTTAGCCCTGGCCTGTCCCAGTATGCTCTAACTGGCAGCTGGCCACAGACTAGAGGCTGCCGTGTCCAGGAGGTAAGCAGCCTTAGGCGATGACCTTCACCAGTCTTGGCTAGGACAGGCTTCCTCTGAGCTCACCAAGGTCAAAGCTGGCTCAGGTGTCAGCAGGAAGAACCTGGGCTGGATGTTACAGAGCAGAGCTGAGACCCTGACCCCAAGGGCCCCGTTGGGCTATCCTCAGGATCTGCACCCCTGACTGAGTCTTGCCCAGCTGTCCAAGGCCCTGCTCTGCCCAGTGGATCTGAGCTGGTGAGAGCCAGCCTCTGCCTGCAAGGGGTCTGCTCTTGGGCTCTCAGTGAGACACTGCCACACCCAGACGTACAGGAGGTCACTGGCCGGGACAGTCCTCAGCCAAAGCCGCCCAGAGACCAGAGCACAGAGGCTTCCTGCCCACTGACTGGAGCCCTCCTCTCTGGCTGGGGTCTGTCACTGGGTGCCTTGGACAGAAGCGCAGGGCTGACCACGTCCTACCTGGTCTAGCAGCCAGCCGGGCAGTGGAGCTGGGCGTCTGCACAGCCCGATCCAGGGCAGCATGGTGCTGAGCTCGCCCTGCAGGCTCCACCCCTACTGCCCAAAATACCTCATCCCTGTGCACACATGTGACTCGTGCCAGTCAGGGCCCAGGCCACAAATAGATGGCATTTGAGGAGCCTCCAGCTACGTGAGGGACGTCATCCTGGTGCAGATCCAGGCCCAGAGTTGGTGCCAGCCAAGGTCACATCAGACTGACCGGAGAATGCTGACCAGTGACCAGCACTGCACAGGCCTCCCTTTCCCAGGCGGGAGGCCGCCTGCACTTCCATCTCACCCTGAACCTCAGGCCCATGTGCACCCTGGCCCCAGAGTGTCTCCAGCCCAGCTTTCCAGATGAGCCCCTGCCAACCGGGGGCAGGATGTGCTTCCTGGCCTGCCTCCTGGGGTCACAGAGCCTCCGCTGGGGCATTGCCAACCTGCTGGCAACCTGAGGGCAGGTGGGGGCGCTCTTTCCTCTGCGGAGGCCTCCCTGACAGCACTCTTTCAGAGGTTGACGTGGGCGGGGTAGAAAGCAGTTTCATTCCTGATCTCTGCTCTTGCGAACTGGCCCAGGATGGGGTGGCCTCTGCCTCCAGGAGAGGCTGGCAGGGCAACAAGGCACCCGCACAAGCCCCTGAACACCTCTCCGAAACTCGTTCATCCTGAGGGGGGGAAACAGGAGGACAGGGGGAACCTGAAGGTCATAAGGCACAGAGAGGGTGAGTAACGTGCACAGTTGCAGAGTGGCAGAGTTGGATCACATGGCCCAGCTGCAGAGCAGGGGCACCCTCCAGGTCCTCTGGTCTGTGGGCAGGGTTGGTGACCGTTCCCAGAGAGTTGGACAACACGCATCTAAACAGGGAGCGAGTTCATTCCCAAGCAGTGTGTTCTAAGGGGTGGAGTGGGAGCAGGGTCCCCAGGGGGTCCCAAGACCTCGCTGAGCCAAAAGGTGGTAGGGGGCCAGCGGGAAGTTGGTGGGAGGGCCAGTGTGGTGAGAGGCCAGTGCGAAGGTCTTGGGATCTCTGATCTGAGAGGGTGTGCCCACAGGAGGTGCCTGGATCAAGACAGACTTCACTTCTGCAGAAAGGTGTGCCATCAACCAAGCAGGGCTGGGCGGGCAGTTCCCTGCGTCTACCCCTAACTCCTACTGGCCCTGTGCTGACTTGGGGTTTCCATCTATGCAGTAAGCTAACTTTAAAATTGTGGTGGGCAAAGGGAAGGGCTGTAGTTAAAAATGGCTACAACTGGGTCTTTACATCCCAATTAGGGTTAAATACTATATTCTGAAAATGAACCATCAAACTTTCTCCCTCTCACATGCTGCCTGGGGAGCCCTACCACACAGGGCTTCAAGTCTGTTCCCCAGGCTCCAGGCTGCTCAGGGTTCAGGAGACCGTGCCAGGAGGAACTGCCTGTGCGGGGCTGCTGCAGAGCCCCCAGCGAGGGCTGGCATGTGCACACATGCTGTGAGGTGGGGTGTGGGCGCTCCCAGCCGGCAGCTGCTGTGAACATTCTAGAGCTTTTCCAGGAACCCTGGGTGAGCTCTAGAAGGTTCTGACCAGGTAGTCCCACAAGTGGGGTGTGGACACACCCCCAGTCAGAGGGCAGGGGCTCTGCAGCCTCTACCTGAGCCTCCTTTGGGCATCTGTCTCTGCAAGGCTGACATGTTACCGTGAGGGTCAAATGTCTTTGGTGAGAACGAAGCTGCTGTCAGTGCTGCTGCGCACTTGGTGCACCTGCGCCGCTCCTGCCTTTGTGGCTTTGCAGAGTTACTATTCTGCTTCTTTGTACAGGGTGCTGGGGATGGACACCAGGGCCAGCACACGCAGGGCAATCATCACCCGTGAGCCACATCCTCAGCCTAATTAAGCACAACTTTTTAAAAAATATTATTTTCAGTTGTAGATGGACACAACACCTATATTTTATTCATCTATTCTTATGTGGTGCTGAGAATCGAAGCCAGGGCCTCACACATGCTAGGCAAGTGCTCACCACTGAGCCCCAGCCCCAGCCCCAAGCACGACTTTTGATGAAGAGAAGTTTTTAACATTAACATAGTACAGTCTGCCAACAGTTGGTGCTTGGTACCTCGTCATGCTCTTAGAGAAGGCTGCCTGCCCCGAAGTCACAAGGACACTCCTTCTTTTTACACAGATCTTCGCTGCTTGACTTCCACACTCAGATTTGCAGTTGTGCAGCACTGGTTTTCCCAGTCGCAGCAGTTTCATGTTCACGTGGTCCCCGGAGGCCAGCACCACGCTGGTCAGGGCAGGGAGGGGCACCCTGCCTGTCTGACCTGTGTGTTCAGGAGCACACTGCCCAGTCCCACACTGGCCATCCTGAGATGAAAAAACGTCAGAGAGCTTGGGGCAGGGGGATGGAATGATCAACACAGGCTTTTAGACAAGTGCCCGCTGCCCCTTGGAGAGAGAACACAGGGTCCAAGGGAGGCAGGGAGGCCAGCCCCAAGCTGGGGGAGGGGACCTGCAGGCAGCAGGGCTGGAGCAGCGAGGGTAGGAGGGTTGATGAGAACAGCTGTCCCCGGAGCTGACCAAGCCTTCAGAGGAAAGCCCTTCCTTCATTCCCATACCCTGTGAACCTTACTGGTGAGGGACGTTGGGGAGGCGGGGCTCTGGAGCCTGTCCCAAGCCAGGGAGGAAGAACATGCCACACCCACCACCCAGCTCAGTTCTATCCTGGAGGACTTGATTCCTGGCAGAGACCAGCACTTGGTCAGCGGGCCCAAGTGACTGGGTGAAGAAGAGATGGACAGACCTACCCAGGCAGCTGGGGCCTCTACCACTCAGGAGGGGTTGGGTCCCAGAAGACTGCTGTACCCCTGAAGACCACTAGAGGACACCAGGACTCCACAGGCAGACTGACAACCATGAGGCCACTCTGCTCTGACTGGGGGCCCCATGTCTTGACCCTCCCATTCAGACAGGAGAGAGGTAGGATGGAGGATTCTGGGGCGTTGCCAAGCCCTTTCCTGAAGCCTTGTCGTTCCTTTCAAGCCCTTGATCTTGAGACAGCTCTCAAAAGTCCATACAGTCTGCAAAGCGAGGCCTGGTAGCACATGCTGTAATCCAAGAGACTAAGGAGGCTGAGGCAGGAGGATCTCTAGTTCAAAGCCAGCCTCAGCAACTTGGGCCCTGAGCAACTTAGCAAGACCCTGTCCCAAAATTTAAAAATTTTGGAAAGGGCTGGGGATGTGGCTCAGTGGTTAAGCACATTTGGGTTCAATCTCTGGCACACACACACAAAATGCTCTGCAAACAGTGGGCTTCTTCCTGTTGTTTTGAAATAGATTTACGGAGGCATAATCATACATAATAAACTGCAAATATTTTAAATGTGCTATGTGCTAGGCTTTGAAGTACGCATATACCCAGGAAACCATTGCCATAAGCCAGAGAGAACATCTCCATTGCCCAAAGGTGCTGTGTGACTCCTTCCTCCCTCCCCTAAGGAACCAATCACTGCTTCCCATCACTATGAAGTGGTACATACTTGTTCATACAGTAAGAAAGAGCACAGCATGTCTGACATGCTGTGCAGCATTATTTTGACATTCATCCATACTATTGACTGCATATATTAAAATTTTTAAATGAGAAATATTCTATTGTTGGATATGTCACAATTTGCTACCATTAATCTATTGATGAACATTTGGGATAGTTACAGAGTTGGATATTGCTTATAAAGCTGTTGTGAAAGTCGTGTGCAAGTTCGTGTATGGACATGAGCTCTCCTTCTCTTGGGTAACTACTTAGGAATGGAGCCTAGGTCACATAGTAGCTGTGTTTATCTTTTTAAGAAACTGCCCAACTATTTCCAGTGTTTGCTTTTAGGTTTGTTTTGTTGTTTTGTTTGGTTTGGTTTTGGGTGGTGTTGGGGATGGACCCAGGGCTAGGTGAGGTGGTCAGGCACTCTGCCACTGAGCCACCCCCCACTGGCCGTCCAGGGTGGCTGCATGGTTCCACGTTCCCCCGGTGGTCATGGAGTATTCCAGATGCCCAGTCTGTGGCATGGCCAGTCTTGCCTGGTCCCACCAGCGGGTGTGTGGTGGTGTCTCCTTGTGGCTTAACTTGCCTTCTCTGTGACATCCTGCATCCTTTTCTGGGTATATTTGCCATTCATATATCTTATTTGGTGAAATAACTGACCAAATTCAATTTTCCTGATTAGGTTGTTTTCTTACGATTCAGCTCGAGAGGTTTTTTACGGTATTTTCTGTTGTGGAGGACACAATACGTTGGTCAATCTGTTCCTATGTGGCGCTGAGGATCAAGCCCAGCGCCGCACACTGCGAGGCAGGCTCCGCGCCCCTGAGCCCCAGCCCGGCACTGCATTCTTTGTGTGCTCTGCACATCAGCGTGTCACCACTCGGGAATCAGCTGTCACCGGCCAAACACCCGAGAACCAACCGAAAAGGAGGAAAGATTCACTTTGGTCACAGTTCAGAGACTTGGGTCCACAGCCACCTGGGCCCACTGCTGCGGATGCACATGGAGGCAGCGCGCCTCGTGCTGGAGAAAGGCCTCACCTGGTGCAGCCAGGAAGGAGAGAAAGGGGCTGGGCTCAGCAGCCCCTTCTTCCCCTGAGCCCACCTCCTGCAGCGCTCAGCACTCCCGCAGACCCGGCCTTGGTGCAGGGCCCTGGGGAGACGGTCACATCCAGAGTGCAGCACCAGGTGCAGGGCCGGCTTCTCCTAGACCCAGGATGTTTTCTTTCCCAGCAGTGTCTCCTGGAGAGCAGGCGTGTGTGTGTGTGTGTGTGTGTGAGAGAGTGTGTGAGCGTTTTGTGAAGGTGTGTATGAGAGTGAGTGTGTGGATGTGAGTATGTGAGCGTGTGAGTGTGTGGGTGTGAGTACGTGAGTGTGTGTGACAGAGTGTGTGACTGTGAGTGTGTGTGAGTGTGTGACTGTGAGTGTGAGAGTGAGTGTGTGTGAGTGTGTGTGACTGTGAGCGTGTGTGTGTGAAGGTGAGTGTTTTGTGAAGGTGTCTATGAGAGTGAGTGTGTGGATGTGAGTACGTGAGTGTGTGTGTGACAGAGTGTGTGTGACTGTGAGTGTGTGTGTGTGAGTGTGTGTGACTGTGAGTGTGTGTGTGTGAAGGTGAGTGTTTTGTGAAGGTGTGTATGAGAGTGAGTGTGTGGATGTGAGTATGTGAGTGTGTGTGTGACTGAGTGTGTGTGACTGTGAGTGTGTGTGTGTGACTGTGAGTGTGTGTGTGTGACTGTGAGTGTGTGTGTGTGAAGGTGAGTGTTTTGTGAAGGTGTGTATGACAGTGAGTGTGTGGATGTGAGTATGTGAGTGTGTGTGTGACTGAGTGTGTGTGACTGTGAGTGTGTGTGTGTGACTGTGAGTGTGTGTGTGTGAAGGTGAGTGTTTTGTGAAGGTGTGTATGAGAGTGAGTGTGTGGATGTGAGTATGTGAGTGTGTGTGTGACTGAGTGTGTGTATATGTGAATGTGTGTGTATGTGAATGTGTGTGTGTGATTGTGAGTGTGAGTGAGTGTGAGTGAGTGTGTGTGAATGTGCTGGGGATGGAACCCACAGCCTCAAGCTGCTGAGAAAGTGCTCTGCCCTGAGCCAAAGCCCTGGCCCCAAGCTGTCACTTTGATACAATCAGTTTCTTCAGTTTTTCTTTCCACACACTATTCTGCTGCTGTATCCAAGCATCTTTGCCTCACTGAGATCACAAGATTTGTAAGTGTCCTCCAGGAAGTGCTGTAGTTGGGGTTTGCACTGACCGCTGACCTGCATTAGGGTAACCTGGGCATGGTGAGAGTGCTTGGTTAAATGACTCAGACATGACCCAGGAGTTGTCCCTGAGCATCTTCCTGAAAAAAGTATTTCACTGAAGGGACAATCAACCAAATGTCAGCTGAGCACATGTGTGTCGAGGTCTGTCACCTCCCCTGCCCAATGTCAGCTGAGCACACGTGGGGGGGGGGTGTCTCCTCCTCTGCCCAATGTCAGCAGAGCACACGTGGGGGGGGGTCAGCCACCACCCCTGCCCAAGGTCAGCTGAACATCTGTGTGTGGGGAAGTCTGTCTCCTCCCCTGTCCAATGTCAACTGAGCACACGTGTGGGGGGGGTCTGTCTCCTCCCCTGTCCAATGTCAACTGAGCACACGTGTGGGGGGGTCTGCCTCCACTCCGGCCCAATGTTAGCTGAGCACACGTGTGGGGGATCTGCCTCCTCCCATGTCCATTGTCAACTGAGCACGTGTGTGTGGGGGGTCTGTCTCCAACCCTGCCCATTGTCAACAGAGCACATGTGTGTGGGAGGGTAAGCCTCCAACCATGTCCATTGTCAAATGAGCACATGTGTGGGGGAGTCTGTCTCCACCCCTGTCCATTGTCAACAGAGCACATGTGTGTGTGGGGGGGTAAGCCGCCAGCCATGTCCATTGTCAAATGAGCACATGTGTGTAGGGAGTCTGTCTACTCCCATGTCCATTGTCAACTGAGCGCACGTGTGTGGGGAGTGTGTCTCCACCCATGTCCATAGGCAAGTGAGCACATGTGTGTGTGGAGAGTCTCTCTCCTCCCATGTCCATTGTCAACTGAGCGCATGTGTGTGGGGTGTGTGTCTCCAACCATGTCCAATGTCAACTGAGCTAATGTGTGTGGGGGGGTCTGTCTCCTCCCCTGTCCATTGTGAACTGAGCGCATGTGTGTGGGGAGGACAGTCCCCTCCCCTGTCCAATGTCAACTGAGCACACGTGTGTGGGGGTCTGTCTTCTCCCCTGTCCAATGTCAACTTAGCACATGTGTGTGGGGTCTGTCTTCTCCCCTGTCCATTGTCAACTGAGCGCATGTGTGTGGGGAGGACAGTCCCCTCCCCTGTCCATTGTCAACTGAGCACATGTGTGTGGGGAGGACAGTCCCCTCCCCTGTCCATTGCAACTGAGCACATGTGTGTGGGGAGGACAGTCCCCTCGCCTGTCCAATGTCAACTGAGCACACGTGTGTGGGGGTCTGTCTTCTCCTCTGTCCAATGTCAACTTAGCACATGTGTGTGGGGTCTGTCTTCTCCCCTGTCCATTGTCAACTGAGCGCATGTGTGTGGGGAGGACAGTCCCCTCCCCTGTCCATTGTCAACTGAGCACATGTGTGTGGGGAGGACAGTCCCCTCCCCTGTCCAATGTCAACTGAGCACACGTGTGTGGGAGTCTGTCTTCTCCCCTGTCCAATGTCAACTGAGCACACGTGTGTGGGGGTCTGTCTTCTCCTCTGTCCAATGTCAACCGAGCACATGTGTGTGTGGGGGGTCTGTCTTCTCCCCTGTCCAATGTCTACTGAGCACATGTGTGTGGGGGTCTGTCTCCTCCCCTGTCCAATGTCTACTGAGCACATATGTGTGGGGGTCTGTCTCCTCCCCTGTCCATTGTCTACTGAGCGCATGTGTGTGGGATTCTGTCTCCACCCTGTCCAATGTCAACTGAGCGCATGTGTGTGGGATTCTGTCTCCACCCTGTCCAATGTCAACTGAGCGCATGTGTGTGGGATTCTGTCTCCACCCTTTCCATTGTCTACTGAGCACATGTGTGTGTGGGTCTGTCTTCTCCCCTGTCCAATGTCTACTGAGCACACGTGTGTGGGGGTCTGTCTTCTCCCCTGTCCATAGTCAACTGAGCACATGTGTGTGCGGGTCTGTCTTCTCCCCTGTCCAATGTCAACTGAGCACACGTGTGTGGGGGTCTGTCTCCTCCCCTGTCCAATGTCTACTGAGCACACGTGTGTGGGGGTCTGTCTCCTCCCCTGTCCATTGTCAACTGAGCACATGTGTGTGGGGATCTGTCTCCTCCCCTGTCCAATGTCTACTGAGCACATGTGTGTGTGGGGGTCTGTCTCCTCCCCTGTCCAATGTCAACTGAGCGCATGTGTATGGGGGTCTTTCTACACCCCTGTCCAATGTCAACTGAGCGCATGTGGATGGGGGTCTTTCTACACCCCTGTCCAATGTCAACTGAGCGCATGCGTGTGCGGTGTCTGTCTCCTCCCCTTTCCAATGTCAAAGAGCGCATGTGTGTGGGGTCGGTCTCCTCCTCTGTCCAATGTCAAAGGAGCACATGTGTGTGGGTGGTCTGTGTTCTCCCTGTCCAAAGTCAACTGAGCACATGTGTGTGGGGGTCTGTCTCCTCCCCTGTCCAATGTCTACTGAGCACACGTGTGTGGGGGTCTGTCTCCTCCCGTGTCCAATTACTACTGAGCACACGTGTGTGGGGGTCTGTCTCCTCCCCTGTCCAATGTCTACTGAGCACATATGTGTTGGTGTCTTCTTCTCCCCTGTCCAATGTCTATTGAGCATGTGTGTTTCGGGGTCTGTCTTCTCCTCTCTCCAATGTCTACTGAGCACCTGTGTGTGGGTGTCTCTCTTCTCCCCTGTCCATTGTCAACTGTGCATATATGTGTAGTTGTCTGTCTCCTCCCCTGTCCAATGTCTACTGAGCACATGTGTGGGGGGTTCTGTCTTCTCCCCTGTCCATTGTCAACTGAGCACATGTGTGTGGGGGTCTGTCTCCTCCCCTGTCCAATGTCTACTGAGCACATGTGTGGGGGGTTCTGTCTTCTCCCCTGTCCATTGTCAACTGAGCACATGTGTGTGGGGATCTGTCTCCTCCCCTGTCCAATGTCTACTGAGCACATGTGTGTGGGGATCTGTCTCCTCCCCTGTCCATTGTCAACTGAGCACCTGTGTGTGGGGGTCTCTCTTCTACCCTGTCCATTCTCAACTGTGCACATATGTGTAGTTGTCTGTCTCATCCCCTTTCCATTGTCTACTGAGCACATGTGTGGGGGGTTCTGTCTTCTCCCCTGTCCATTGTCAACTGAGCACAGGTGTGTGTGGGGATCTGTCTCCTCCCCTGTCCAATGTCTACTGAGCACATGTGTGTGGGTGTCTGTCTTCACCCCTGTCCATTGTCAACTGAGTACATGTGTGTGGGGGGGGTCTGTCTCCTCCCCGGTATGATGTATACTGAGCACATGTGTGTTTTGGGGGTCCCTCTCCTCCCCTGTCCAATGTCAACTGAGCGCATGTGTATGGGGGTCTTTCTACACCCCTGTCCAATGTCAACTGAGCGTATGTGTGTGGGGTCGGTCTTCTCCTCTGTCCAATGTCAAAGGAGCACGTGTGTGGGTGGTCTGTGTTCTCCCCTGTCCAATGTCAACAAAGTGCATGTGTTTGGGGGGTCTGTCTCCATCACTGTCCAAAGTCAACTGAGCACATGTGCGTGGTGTTCTGTCTCATCCCCTTTCCATTGTCTACTGAGCACATGTGTGTGGGGGTCTGTCTTCTGCCATGTCCATTGTCAACTGAGCAAATGTGTGTGTGGGTCTGTCTCCTCCCGTGTCCAATTTCTACTGAGCACATGTGTGTGTGGGTCTCTCTCCTCCCCTGTCCAATATCTACTGAGCACATGTGTGTGGGGGTCTGTCTTCTCCCCTGTCCAATGTCTACTGAGCACATGTGTGTGGGGGTCTTTCTTCTCCTTGTCCAATGTCTATTGAGCACATGTGTGTGGGGGTCTGTCTTCTCCCCTGTCCAATGTCTACTGAGCACCTGTGTGTGGGTGTCTCTCTTCTCCCCTGTCCATTGTCAACTGAGCACATGTGTGTGGGGTTCTGTCTCCTCCCCTGTCCAATGTCAACTGAGCACATGTGTGTGGGGTTCTGTCTCCTCCCCTGTCCAATGTCTACTGAGCACCTGTGTGTGGGTGTCTCCCTTCTCCCCTGTTCATTGTCAACTGAGCACATGTGTGTTTGGGTGTGTCTCCTCCCCTGTCCAATGTCTACTGAGCACCTGTGTGTGGGTGTCTCTCTTCTCCCCTGTCCATTGTCAACTGAGCACGTGTGTGTGGGGGTCTGTCTCCTCCCCTCTCCAATGTCTACTGAGCACCTGAGTGTGGGTGTCTCTCTTCTCCCCTGTCCATTGTCAACTGAGCACATGTGTGTGGGGTTCTGTCTCCTCCCCTGTTCATTGTCAACTGAGCACATGTGTGTTTGGGTCTGTCTCCTCCCTTTCCAATGTCTACTGAGCACCTGTGTGTGGGTGTCTCTCTTCTCCCCTGTCCCATTGTCAACTGAGCACATGTGGTGTGGGGTTCTGTCTCCTCCCCTATTCATTGTCAACTGAGCATATGTGTGTTTGGGTCTGTCTCTCCCCTGTTCAATGTCCTACTGAGCACATGTGTGTGGGTGTCTCTCTTCTCCCCTATCCATTATCAACTGAGCACATGTGTGTGGGGTTCTGTCTCCTCCCCTGTTCATTGTCAACTGAGCACATGTGTGTTTGGGTCTGTCTCCTCCCCTCTCCAATGTCTACTGAGCACCTGTGTGTGGGTGTCTCTCTTTCTCCCTGTCCATTGTCAACTGAGCACATGTGTGTGGGGTTCTGTCTCCCTCCCCTGTTCATTGTCAACTGAGCACATGTGTGTGTGGGTCTGTCTCCTCCCCTGTCCAATGTCTACTGAGCACATGTGTGCGGGTGTCTCTCTTCTCCCCTGTCCATTGTCAACTGAGCACGTGTGTGTGGGGGTCTGTCTCCTCCCCTCTCCAATGTCTACTGAGCACCTGTGTGTGGGTGTCTCTCTTCTCCCCTGTCCATTGTCAACTGAGCACATGTGTGTGGGGTTCTGTCTCCTCCCCTGTTCATTGTCAACTGAGCACATGTGTGTTTGGGTCTGTCTCCTCCCCTGTCCAATGTCTACTGAGCACATGTGTGTGGGTGTCTCTCTTCTCCCCTGTCCATTGTCAACTGAGCACGTGTGTGTGGGGGTCTGTCTCCTCCCCTCTCCAATGTCTACTGAGCACCTGTGTGTGGGTGTCCTTCTCTTCTCCCCTGTCCATTGTCAACTGAGCATATGTGTGTGTGGGGGGTCTGTCTCCTCCCATGTCCAATGTCTACTGAG
The DNA here is from genome assembly GCF_902686455.1 of Sciurus vulgaris. NCBI lineage: Eukaryota > Metazoa > Chordata > Mammalia > Rodentia > Sciuridae > Sciurus > Sciurus vulgaris. The sequence goes on from NC_136461.1 coordinate 194,871, forward strand.
CACATGTGTGTGGGGGTCTGTCTCCTCCCCTCTCCATTGTCTACTGAGCACATGTGTTTGGGGGGTCTGTCTTCTCCCCTGTCCAATGTCAACTGAGCACACATGTGTGGGGGTCTGTCTTCTGCCCTGTCCATTGTCTACTGAGCACACTTGTGTGGGGGTCTGTCTTCTCTCCCCTGTCCAATGTCTACTGAGCACATATGGTGTGGGGTGTGTCTTCTCCCCTGTCCATAGTCAACTGAGCACACATGTGTGGGGGTCTGTCTCCCTCCGCTCTTTCAATGTCTACTGAGCACATGTGTGTGGGGGTCCATCTTCTCTCCTGTCCATTGTCAACTGAGCACATGTGTGTTTGGGGGTCTGTCTCGTCCCCTGATCATTGTCAACTGAGCACACGTGTGTGTGGGGTGTCCTGTCTCCTCCCCTGTCCAATGTCTACTGAGCACACGTGTGTGGGGGTCTGTCTTCTCCCTGTCCATCGTCACCTCAGCACATGTGTGTTTGGCTGTCTCCTCCCCTGTCCATTGTAACTGAGCACATGTGTGTGGGCGTCTGTTTCCTCCCCTGTCCGATGTCTATGAGCACACTTGTGTGGGGGTCTGTCTTCTCCCCTGTCCAGTGTCTACTGAGCACATATGTGTGAGGGTCTTTCTTCTCCCCTGTTCATTGTCAACTGAGCACACGTGTGTGGGGTCTGTCTCCTCCCCTGTCCATTGTCAACTGAGCATGTGTGTGGGCGTCTGTTTCCTCCCTGTCCAATGTCTAACTGAGCAATGTGTATGGGGTCTGTCTTCTCCCCTGTCCTTTGGCAACTGAGCATATGTGTGTGGGGGGTCTGTCTCCTCCCCTGTCCAATGTCAACTGAGCGCATTTGTGTGGGGTCTGTCTCCTCCCCTGTCCAATGTCTACTGAGCACACGTGTGTGGGGGTCTGTCTTCTCCCCTGTCCAATGTCAACTGAGCACACGTGTGCGTGGGTCTGTCTCCTTCCCTGTCCAGTGTCTACTGAGCACATGTGTGTGGGTGTCTGTCTCCTCCCTTGTCCATTGTCAACTGAGCACATGTGTGTGGGGGGGTCTGTCTCCTCTCCTGTATGATGTATACTGAGCACATGTGTGGGGGTCTGTCTTCTCCCCGTCTATTGTCTACTGAGCCATGTGTGTGGGGGTCTGTCTTCTCCCCTGTCTATTGTCAACTGAGTACATGTGTGTGGGGGGGTCTGTCTCCTCCCCTGTATGTTGTATACTGAGCACATGTGTGGGGGTCTGTCTACTCCCTGTCCAATGTCAACTGAGCACATGTGTTGGGGGATCTGTCTTCTCCCGTGTCCAATGTCAACTGAGCACATGTGTTTGGGGGGGTCTGTCTTCTCCCGTGTCCAATGTAACTGAGCACATGTGTTTGGGGGGGTCTGTCTCCTCGTGTCCAATGTCAACTGAGCGCATGTGTGTGGGGGGTCTGTCTCCACCCCTTCAATGTCAACTGAGCGCATGTATATGGGGGTCTGTCTTCTCCCCTGTTCAATGTCAACTGAGCACATGTGTGTGTCGAGGATGTCTGTCTTCTCCCCTGTCCAATGTCCCTTAGCATATGTGTATGGGGGGGTCTTTTTTCCCCTGTCCAATGTCACTGAGCACATGGTGTGTCGGGGGTCTGTCTCCACCCCTCTCCAATGTCAACTGAGCACATGTGTGGTGGTGGTCTGTCTCCTCCCTGTCTGTCATTGTAAACTGAGCACATGTGTGTGTCAAGATGTCTGTTTCTCCCCTGTCCAATGTCAATGAGCACATGTGTGTGTGGGGGTCTGTCTCCACCCCTCTCCAATGTCAACTGAGCACATGGTGTGTGGTGGTCTCGTCTCCTCCCTGTCCAATGTCAACTGAGCGAATGTGTGGGGGGTTGTTCCTCCCCTGCCAATGTCAACTGAGCGCATGTGTGGGGGGTCTGTCTCTTCCCTGTCCAATGTCAACTGAGCACATGTGTGTGTGGGGGGTCTGTCTCTTCCCCTGTCCATTGTCAACTGAGCACATGGGTGTGGGGGGGTCTGTCTCCTCCCTGTCCAATTCAACTGAGCGCATGTGTGTGGGGTCTGTCTCTTCCCTGTCCAATGTCAACTGAGCACATGTGTGTGGGGGGTCTGTCTTCTCCCCTGTCCAATGTCAACTGAGCGCATGTGTGTGGGGGTCTGTCTTCTCCCCTGTCCAATGTCAACTGAGCACATGTGTGTGGGGTCTGTCTTCTCCCCTGTCCAATGTCAACTGAGCGCATGTGTGTGGGGGTCTGTCTTCTCCCCTCTCCAATGTCTACTGAGCACATGTGTGTGGGGGGGTCTGTCTCCTCCCCTGTCCAATGTCAACTGAGCGCAGGTGTGGGGGTCTGTCTTCTCCCCTGTCCAATGTCAACTGAGCACATGTGTGTGGGGGTCTGGCTTTCTCCCCTGTCCAATGTCAACGAGGATGTGTGGGGGTCTGTCTCCACCCCTCTCTAATGTCAAACTGAGCACATGGTGTGGGGGGGTCGTTCTCCCCTGTCCAATGTCAACTGAGCATGTGTGGGGGGTCTGTCTCCTCCCCTGTCCCAATGTCAACTGAGCGCATGTGTGTGGGGGTCTGTCTCCTCCCGTGTCCAATGTCAACTGAGCGCATGTGTGTGGGGGGGGTCTTCTCCCCTGTCCAATGTCAATGAGCGCATGTGTGTGGGGGTCTGTCTCCTCCCCTGTCCAATGTCAACTTAGCGCATGTGTGTGGGGGTCTGTCTTCTCCCCTGTCCATGTCAACTGAGCGCATGTGTGTGGGGGTTCTGTCTTCCTCCCCTGTCCAATGTCAACTGAGCGCATGTGTGTGGGGTGTCTGTCTCTCCCCTGTACAATGTCAACTGAGCGCATGTGGTGGGGGGTCTGTCTCCCCCTCCAATGTCAACTGAGCACATGTGT